>NC_051223.1:16047209-16217209 GCF_015220715.1 Pygocentrus nattereri
ACGCTGCTGTGCCTTCTTGATGAGATGGGAGGTGCTGAAGGACCATGAAAGGTCTGCCGAGATGTGGATTCCCAGGAACCTAAAGCTGGACACACGTTCTACCTCTGCTCCGTTGATGTAGACAGGAGAGTGTGTGCAGCCCTTGGTTTTCCGATAGTCCACGATGAGTTCTTTGGTTTTGCCTGTGTTCAGGATGAGGTTGTTGGTGGTGCACCAGGAAGTCAGGTGCTGGATCTCCTCCCTGTAGGCCGATTCATCGTTGTTCCTGATGTGGCCAACCACTGTGGTGTCGTCTGCAAACTTGATGAAGATGTTAGATGTGTGCAGAGGAACACAGTCGTGGGTGAACAGGGAGAAGAGCAGAGGGCTCAGCACACAGCCTTGCGGCACACCAGTGTTCAGGGTGATGGTGGTAGACATATGACTGCCCAATCTCACAGACTGGGGTCGGTCTGTCAGGAATTCCAAAACCCAGTTACACATGGGGGTGCTGATTCCCAGGTCGCTGAGCTTGGTGACCAGCCTAGTTGGGATGACCGTGTTAAAAGCAGAGCTGAGGTCGATGAACAGCATGCGGATGTAGGTGTTCCTTTCATCCAGATGGGTGAGGGCAGAGTGAAGAGCAGTGGAAATTGCATCCTCAGTCGACCTGTTTGCACGGTATGCAAACTGGTGGGAGTCCAGGGATGGTGGGAGCACTGTCTTTAGGTGGCTGAGGACCAGTTTCTCAAAGCACTTCATCACAATGGGGTGAGTGCGACTGGGCGGAAGTCATTAGGACATGCAGCAGATGAGCACTTTGGCACCGGTATGATGGTGGATGTCTTCCAACATGCCGGGACAGCAGCCTGGGCCAGTGATAGGTTGAAGATATCAGTGAAGACCTTGGCTAACTGTCCAGCGCACGCTCTGAGGACACGTCCAGGAACGCCATCTGGACCAGCAGCTTTGCGTGCATGCACCCTGCTCAGTACAGACTGTACATTATCAGTGGAAAGTGTGAGGGGGCTTTCATTGTGGGGAAGACCACTCCATGTGCTGTGTTGGTCACTCCTCTGGTCGAAACGAGCGTAGAACTGATTAAGCTCATCTGGGAGAGAGGCACTGCTGGCTGAGGGGGTCAGGGATGGAGGCCTGTAGCCAGTGATTGCCTGAATGCCCTTCCACATGCGGCGGGGAAGTTCTCCACAACAGACAGTTTGTAGGTGTACTTGGCTTTCCTAATCCCTTTTTTCAGGTTTGCCCTGGCTGAGCTGTAAGCCTCGGCATCACCAGATCTGAAAGCAGCATCACGTGCTTTCAGCAGTAGGCGAACCTCTGCATTCATCCAGGGTTTCTGATTAGGAAAGGAAACATAACACCATGCTACATGAAAAAGAAACTGAACCACCACTGGAGTTCAGAATGGATATAAGAGGACATGGAAGACCAGGAGGAAAGAATAATCTGCTTTTATAAGGTCCCTAAAGTAGACTGGGCCAGACCACTCTGCAAACTGGAAAGTAAGTGGAAATTTTAGATGATTTGTTCTTAAATTACCGTTAAATTCTTTTACTTTGAAACTATATAATCGAATGTCTGCTTGTGTAAAATTTGTGTTATGTTCGTCTTCTCATTCGGGTATTGTTGTGTAGCATTTGTCACTTTAGGTCCAGGATCCTTCCGGTGTTCCAGTCCAGGACTTCATGGTGTCCTTGGGCCAATCAGGATAGCGGTAGTGGTACTGTACGACCCCTAAATGCCGAGGTGGACGCTATATGTGCCTTTCCCCCACCAGACACTAGGCGCCAACTATGACGATTCTTAGGAATGGCTGAGTATTACCGCTGTTTTTGTCCTAACATTTCTGACGTTGTAGTGCCTGTGTTCCTTTTGTTTGGTCCCCTGCCTGTCAGACTATCAAATCACTGCTGGTCAGTACACCTATACTCACTGCACTGGACTATGGTCGACCATTTAAATTAGAAGTGGATGCTAGTGGTACTGGCATCGGTGCAGTGTTGTTACAGGAGGACGCGTTTGGGGTTGATCACCCCTTGTGTGACCCTTTGTTTGTTGATACTGCCTCATCCTCAAAACTAGATTGCCAGACTATCGTGTATATAGCTTTTGTAAATATATTAGTGGTTGTTTGTCTGTGCACCTCGGTAAGTAGGAAGTGGCTGCCATTTTGTTTGGGTTGTGGGTTTGTCTCTGTTTCTACGTGGGGAGTTAGTGTAGCTTGATGTACTTTTATTTTTGGAGGTAAGATAGTTTGTGTCCCTTTTTGTTTTCAGTGTGGGGTTTTAGTTGTTATGTTGGCCTGGGCCACTTCTGAAGGGTATCCCAGTGTTGCACATTGTCTCACTTTATATCATGTACATATTGAATACAAAGCCCTTATAAGACCTAAGCTTGCTGGTTTCTTCATTATACATTGGTTTTGCCGTTACACACACACACACACACACACAGCCTGTTATGGCCTTGAGCCTAACCCTGGACGTAATAATTGACAATTTGTCTTTTGAGCTAATTTTTAACCACTTCACCCTTGAAGCTTTTGAGAACCCGCTTCAGCCATGTAATGCACAAATTGCAAAGTGGATTAATCACAGATTTGGTTAGTCAAAACTTGACTCTCTTATTGGCTCTACAGTAGACTTTAGTCCAGCAAATTCATCAGCTGTCAGTGGGCATTCAATTTCAGGGACCTTGGTGGATGCCAGAGTTGGATTCACTGGGCATAAGTCCACTGCTTTCCCCATCTATTTGTGGAATGCTCAGATTCTGTTAAATAAAATTTTCAGTTCAGTGAATGGAAAAACAAATGTATACATAAATGGGGGAAAAGCATTCAAGTTTAAAGTCATGCTTACTTCATCACCCTCTTGAGAGTGATGTTGTCCCAGGTGCCACAGCTGATTGGGAGAGAGGTTGCCCTCTGTGCAAATAGGATGATTATCCCAGCCATCTCTGAATATGTCAAGGTGGGCTTGCAGGCATGGAATGAAGGCATAGTGGCAGCAAAAGATGTGCAGGCTGTTGGACAGATCAAGATGACCCTCATCCTCAAGCTGATGCAGGATGTTCTACAAATGGCTGGTGACTGCTGTGAACACATCATGCCACAAGGGCTCAATTCTGATTACAAAAAAAAAATTAAAAAGCCATCAGAGACAGACTGGTTATGTAGGAGTTGTAGATACTCATATGGGTTTATTCATAATTACCTTTGATTGTGGACGCTTTTGCTTGCAATGAAGCTACTCTTTCCCGGTCCCCGAACAGAGAACATAACACAAGCCACATCAACATTCTCTGCTCCATGATAGCCCCGCACCCTGTTAAACCAAACTTGGCAACAAAACTTATGATTGAATATTTTTGATTGAATGATTTTCTGGAATGGGGTCACCAATCCTGGGTACAAATGCTAATGTGCCTTTTCACTGCAACCAGGCAGGAGCACACCTCATATAACTGGTCCCTTATTTGAATATTGAGACTAACTGATTAAACCAAGTAAAATCAGATATGCTTCTGCTTGATTGGAACACCTACTGCAATACTGGCCCTGACAAGATTGGTGACTCCCTGCTCTTCATGTTTCACCTATACAGACTAAGGCTCTATGCAGGGTAGTTTCCAGGAGATTAAATACAACAACTTTTGGTAACACTTTAGTATACTGTTTATAAGGCTACGTGACACATACATTTATCATGACAACTGACATAACCCTACATCAGGGGGTGTCCAACCTTATCCACAAAAAGCCTGTGTGGCCGCAGGTTTTTTTATTTCAACAAAGCTGGAGATCACAAGAACAAGGTGTTTTTTTTTTTTTTGCCTCTGTGGAAGTCCACATTGTTATTTGACACACCAAGATACATTATCTACATGAAGAATACAAATAAGGAAAATAGACAAACAAAGGCTCATGAGAACACCAAATAATTATATTTAGTACCTTCCTGGAGAAGCCATCTATGCCTCCAAAGATCACCATGTTGTACCTTGGTTAATGAATTATATGTTAAATTTACTACAGTTGATGCCCAAGATAAATTGACAGACTATATTACTATTTATTTTATATTCATTATACAAACCTTGTATAATGATTTGTATCGATGTGCATCAGTGACTTCAAGGCTGGTACAGAATATGTTCTTGTGATCACAGCCCAACTCTGACATTCTGGAAACGATGCCAATGGTGTCTACTCGGTGCACTGAAGAACAGACTCTCTCCCACTGCATCCAATGTCCTTGCGCCATCAGCAAACCCATCATCATTCTGTAGCCTGCATTTGGGTTTCTAGCATGGATTGTTGACACTAGGGAGTCCAGTTCCTCATCAGTCAAGATGCTGTAGCTTGCCCTCACAGATAACCCCCACTCTGCCATATGCCTGTGTACTGTAAATCTTGACAGACCCAACAGTCTGGCTATACATGTTACAGGCAATCCCAAGGAAAGAAGCTGGGATGTATAGTCCTCAGAAAGCCTTATCTTGGGACGACCATTCATTCCCTTCTCATGCTCAATAGTGATGCAGGTCTCCTTGTTATTTAGATTGCATGCCATCTGGTGGACGTCTGCAAGTGCGTTATAAACATCTACTTGATGTTGAAACTGAACTAAGGAGTACCAGCTCCTGTGAACACACAAATTGTAAGTAATCTATATCAAGAGGAACACGGTCAAGCCAACTCAAGTCAAGTATGGAGCCTTTCCAATAAATGGCTGAGGAACAGTTCCTAAAACAAAGTAAAATAGGTTAATTAATACTAGCCCAGATTATACAGATTTTTGAATACTACAGCACCTAATCACTCCTAGGTTATAGTGGACATACAAAATAAATGACATTCTTTTCTAGCTAGCTTAGCTAGGTTAACATTAAATTACATCCAATTCTGAATGTAAAAAGCTAGCCCCACCACCTCGTCACAGATCATTCCAGAAACATACCTATACCAATCCTGGATATTGGTTAGAGCGATCTAACACTGAATGTGAAAACCATCATAGTTGGTTTTTACAGTTAACTGGGTTAATGTTATCAATATGTTTCCATGTAAACACATTAACTAAAAAGCTACGCTAATTTGCGTGCAGGCACCATCTACCATTATCTCCATGGCAACACAATTACGAAAAATAAGACCCAGGTTCATGTTAATAATTTTTACATTAGTATTAACGTTACCAAAAATAGGAATAATCTTACCGACAGGGACGCTTTCTTAGCTAGCGTTATTTATTTGGCGTTGAATAACTTGGGTCGCTTCGTCCGTTGGCGTTCAGCTTTTTTTTTTTTGTTGAGCTAAATAAGCTCATTTGATTGGTCATGAATAACGTCTCATCCCCACCGCGCCACCCCTTCCAAGCTCTGCTCCCTCAATGAAGCAGCTACAAGTGCACAAATCGGTTTTGCAGCAAGTCTACAGAGAGAAGTGTTGCAATAGTTGAGGCGAGCAGATTTGAAGTTGTGCGGTCATGTTTAAGAGGTTGTGGGCTCGAATTTGTGATTGTAGACCAAAAAATGAATCTGTGTACAAACAAATAGACTTGTTTTTATCTTAGTATTCACACAGATGTGACTTCAAATTTAAAACACAGTTGGGAGAATATTTTCTAGCAGTGAAAATGTTTACGTACATAATGTTTTTGAGTCTTTGAGATGTAAGCCAACTGTTTTAGAGCGAATGTGAAAATGTGCATTATAGAGAAACAGACAAAGTGATGACAGCTGATATCCTGTCTACAGCACATTTAGCCTTTTTATTTGTTATCCAATGACCAGTGAACCTACATGTGTCTTCTGAGTTTTTATATGTAATGTTCACGGTAGTAAAATGATCTGGTTGTTATTTTGCCATTACAACACCCTGAATGTACCTACAAGCCATTAAAGAATGTTTTGGGACAACATCTGGTCAGCATATTTAAGCTATATTCAATCTCATTACAGCTTTCTGTGATGTAGCTTAAAAGGCATTTATCATTACAATCTGTCTGGTTCCTATAGCCACCACTCGGAACTATTTCCCTTTAATTTACCAAACAATGCAATGTGGATTTTTTTAAACAAATGGATTTTGTGAAATATGCCTTCTGAATTGGCTGGAAAACACAATCTTCTACTGGTCCACACCTGTGAAATGACCAACCTGGACTGTCCAGTGGGTCAGATCGAGAGGTCACAGTGAGTCATTGCATTACTCTCATCTTTAAACACAGTTCAGGCTGAGCTCACCTTCGCAAAAATATCCTAAACTGTGAGGTTCCAATGGATATTTAATGCCACCTGCTGGAGATTAGGGGCAGGTTTCTTATTAGCATGATGCCTGTAAAGAGGACAACACTGCAGTGATTTCCAGGGATAATTTGGGCTACACAAGACCAAAAGGTTCAGTAATGAAATTGGCTGTGTTCTGAGTTATTTTTAATGACGTATCCATGACATTATTAAAAAATTGCATGAGTGTGCAATATTTTTGAAAGTAACCCCACCATTTCTGGAATGCCAGTGATACACATTTTCCCTATCAGTATTTTTTTGGACTCATGCTCTAACACTATTTTTTTCAAAGCTACAATAAGCTATTTATCCACAGATATTATAAAGGAAATGGGAATCTGAATTATGCTGGTTGCTTTAGTATTCAGCTCCAACACATTACGTTTTCACAGTGCCACCCTTTGTCTTCTGGGGTATTTTTGACACTCTTGGAGTGATTTTATCCCCATTCACCAAATTCAGGTTGGTTGGATAACACCTGCAAACTGTCATTTTAATTTAATTAGTACTACTAGAGGTTGTCAATGTGACTGACTGGGCCATTGTAGGACATTCACTACTTGATTTTTAGACACTCCAGTGTTAAAGGGTCAACTTCCTCTCAAGTTTTAGTTTCTTACCAGTCTGAACTTTCTCAGTCATTCTTCCATTAATGTTAACAAGACGTCCCATGTTTGCAGAGGAAAACTATCCCCACAGCACAACCTCTGAATCGGTCCTGTTTTGTAGTCAGTGTCATGCTCATACAATGAAATGTGGGTTTAAGCTATTTTTTTTCTCTATAGAAAAGGACTGGCAATTCTTTTAATGGCTCATTTTGTCCTGTGTCAAAATTTTGCTACATTGATTCTATAAGCAATGTTACAGCTGTGCACATTGAAATTGAAGTTACATGAAAATAAGCCCACTGTTAAACTTCAACACTACTACTCAACACTAACAGCTACTCAAACTGTACTTCTGCCGAAGCAGCTTAACTTATCAAAGCTTGCTGGTTTGTGTGGGGAATATGGTGTGGGTGACTGTTTGATGTCAATTCATTGCAGTGCAGTGTTAACTTGCATGTAGAGATATTCACATTTTGGCTAATTAATAACTTTTTAAGAGTATCTTGTGATGTTTGCACAAAAAACATACATGGGACTAAATGTCTTGTACACCACAGGGAATAATCAAGGCATTTTTACAAGAACATCCATTATATTTTTTTCCCACAAAGAAAAGCAAAAATGATGCAATGTCTTAAGAGGTCAGGTACTTTGATGGTTCACAGGTAGACACCAATTATATCCTTGCTGGTAATTTTCTACTTTCTTTTCTATATTCTTGAAAATATCTTGCACATTTTGTGTTGGCGCATATGTCGCATTAGATTCATGCCATTAGAAATGGAACTTCAATTTAAAAACTGAATTTGAATGTTAATATTTGAAATCTATATGATACAATCTGAAATTACACTCTGAGGGGAAATAGAATTTTAAGGTTTTGTTAGACAATAGAAAATTTGAAACTGGTAAAACTGGATTGTCTCAACTTCTATAAGCATTCAGTTTTTCTATTATATGTCATATTTTTAATTGCACTTTCAAAATAACATCCAGGTGTCTATCAGGCAAAAGCAGTTGAACACTGAATCTCCTCTGTACCCCCCCGGTACGGGGGGTACCTACATTTACTGGCCATTTCCTCAAAACACCTACCATTCAGGCACACTTGCAATTACTGATCGTAGCCCATCTGTTGCTGCCATTTGTTAACCCCCTCTTTCTCTAGCCCATCGATCAGTGCAAATGGACCACCAAAGGACCACATGACATTATTCAGGTGATGCTGTAATAGTGATATAGTAGTGGTACAAGTGCATAAGGCCTGCTGCTAGGGGCATGTACAAGATATTGAGATGAGATTCAGTGTTTGATTGCTTTTGACTGCAGGACACTTGGATGAGGATTAACAATAACAAAAAAAATACCTTTTAGAAACTGAATATCAGACATTCAAATGTACATCAATTATAAAATTCATACAGATCTTAAAATTTGATTTCATTTGAATTCAGTTTCAGATGACATGATACAGTTTCAACATAACATTAACATTTCTAGTGGCATAAATCTACTGCGATACATAGGGCTTTATTATAAAGTAATGACTAGAAGAAAAACATTGTCATCATTTACTTTCAAGGTGGTTGAATACTTTTTCCCAAGGCACAGTGGCATCAGATTACTTTAGCCCTTAATCTGTATTTTTCTTCTAAATTCAATTTTCAAATGTAAAGTTCCTTATCAATACATTGTAACTGGTACTACAAGCACTAAATAATATTAATAATAAGAATAAACAAACATCCACTAAACTACAGTTGTAAGCAAATGTTTGGGCACCCCAGCCAAATTCCAGATTTTATGATTTTTGAGGTGAAAACAAATAAACAGTATTTAGTGGTTGCTTGTCTACCAATGTTAATGCAAAGTTACTTTATATTTGACTAACTTAATATAGTTATCATGGCATTTGAAGTTCCTCGACTGCCATTTTCTTCCAGAATTTGCTGATATTGGAATATCTTGGAATGGAATCTGTTTTTCCATCTATACATGTAATGTTTCCTGAGACACACATCCCCAAGGTGTACAGGTCCAACCCCAGGCTTAACATTCTTGTCATCAAATGCTGCTTTTTTTTCTCCAAAAATACTTTGGGTGGTGATTGTGGCCAGAGTTCCATGTTTCCTTCATCGTTTCCATAATGCCTCTGGCTTATTTCGATGTTTTTTCATACTTCAGACTTTTACTTCTGTGACAAGGTCACAGGTAAGACTTCCTTCTGTTGACACTGTTTGTGCAAGCAACACTGCACAGTAGAACAGTGTATTCGAGTCAACTGAACCTTCCTGCAGGTCCTTTGCTGCCATAATGGGGTTTGCTTTGACTTTCTTGCCAGAATAACAGCTTTATCCGAGAGCTTACTTGGTTTTCCAGCTCTTGCCTTGACAGTTCCCCTTAACTGCCACATCTTACTGACATTTCAGGCAGTGGAAACTGTGAAGTGCTTCATGTTTTTATAGCCTTGTCCTACTTTGTAGGCATCAGTTAGCTCCAATTTCAGATCCTCGGTGAGCTGAAGCCCACAGTAGTGGGCTGTTGGTGCAAAATTTGGTGCAAAGGACTTTGGGAATTTATCATGCTCTGGAATTGCTTTCAGCTTTCAAAATAACACCCAGAGGACTCTTCTTGACCTGCCTTACCAAATCCTCACAAGTAAATTAAAGCCTAACACTGAATAAAGTTTATAATAATTAAAAAAAAAAGTTTAAAAGTTTACAAAAATAATTGGTTGTATTAGTCACTATACGTTAACATGCAGGAAAATCATATTTTAAATGACTGCAGGTCAGTCATTTTTCTTCACAAATCAGCATAATATGTAATTCAACCGAGATGCTCAAACTTGTGCATACGCTTGTATTATTACCACGAACTTCATTGTCTTCAAACATGAAGCCTAGCGTTCACCAACAACTAAAGCTAAACCAACACATCAAGGATGAGCAGTGCTCACACATCAGCCTGTAAAACAGACATTTAATCTGACAGGTTTTCATAACAAAAGGTTTTATTGGCTTATCTAATCATATATAAAGTCATCTGACATGTACAGCCCTGTAGAGTCACAAAAAAAAGACTGAAGATGAGGACGCATCTGCTACAAAAAATTTGGTGCAATTGTGATCAGAAAAAAGCCATACATAAAAAAAAAGAAAAAACTTCATATCATGCATTTCAGACAACAAAATCAAAGTAGAAAAAAAAACAAAAAAAAAAAACACATTTTTAGTGTTTTGTACATTTCTGTAAACAAAGTCTTTCTAGAGATCATATCAAAACACCTTATGGCAAGTAACAAAAACAAGGTGGAAAATATAGGAAACAAATTCATGAAATCCTAAGGGGAGGGAGAAATCTAGAATGAAACACTGCTTGGCATGGATGCTGAACAAGAGGGGGAAAACAAAAAAAAAAAAAAAAGTTTTAAACAGACCAACATGAATTCTAATTGTAAACACAGGTGGCAATATATGATTATACAATGGTTGACATACTACATTACCACTACGTAGGCTACATGAAACATGTCCCTGGTTTTCTCATTTGTACAGTGATATGAGGTATATTTAGGTCAATTCTATTCTTTTTTGCCACTTTTTTTTTCCATTTTATGCTTTTTTTTCCTTTAAAAGCATGGGGCGTTTGGAGTGCAGCGTTTAGGCTTTGACCCCTAACACTGGTGTGTGACACTAGTCCCCCGAAAGGTCAGGGAGAGGGAACCGAGGCCACAGCTGGGTCCGATTCGAGATGGATGAGAGCAGTGGAAGTGGAATAGAGGAAGACACAGCGGCCCACTGCTCCGTTCAAGGGCACCTCAAAAATTGCATTTATGGAGAAAGACACCATTTAACCTCGTCTCGGACATGAAAGTCTCTCCTTACTCGGTGTTGCTCCTGAATTCGCACTCATTAAAAAATAAACATGTTCAAGATTTGCATCTTTTCAAAAGGTCTCCAAGCAGGAACTTGAAAGGGAAGTCTAGATTTGTCCATCAGGCATCAGATTCGTAATTTTGCTGAGAGGTAGAACTCCAATTGCAGCTATTCACTCAAATCAAAACATATTTAATACTTAAATACACTTTCAATACGAAGAGGCCCTGAGCTTACACCCAAGGTTCCACAGCACAAATAAATTGGTATGGCATCTGTTTCAACAGTATTACTAACCCAAATTAACCATGCTAATAACCCTCCCCACCCACCTATCCATAAAAAATTCAAATGCCCCAACAACAAACACCATTCTCCACTTAATAATAAAAAAAAAAAAAAAAAAAAAAAAATCACAGCTTTTTCACCAAAAAAGCATGTCTGTATCTGTAATCCAACAGTTTGTCTTCAATGGTTAAAAGTGCTAATTTGATTCCTTGAGAAATAAAATAAAAATGGATGACGGCTGATGAAGTTTAACAAAGGGGGTATGAATCAGTGTTCAACACACCCTGAGGCCATATCTCAGTAGCTGCAAAGATGCTACTTATAAATATTTACATGCATGCACGTAGGTTTCCATGAGAATTCATATGTGAATGCGTATGTGTGTCCATGTATGTTTACAAACGTGTCTGCGTCTTACATCCGGCCCTTAGTGACTGAAGTTTGCGAGTGTTTTCACATTGACATCAAAAGTACCATAATCTCTGCATATGTACAAGTAGTGGAAAGAGTCACCAGTGTGATCAGATGAACAGGTAGACTTAAAATGGGGTCGTCTTTCTCTCCTCAAGGAATTTCAGAAACAAAGATTCACTGTAGTTTTAAAGTATGCTTATAAAAAAAAAAAAAAAAAAAAGTCAGTGCGCTAGTTGCACCTAATTATTTTTTTTAAAATCCTTTTTCCTGAGTAATACTTTCAATTATTGTAACAGACAATAGGCCGACATTTTTGCCACTGAATACTGGGCCACACCCTGACAATTGTTATTACTATAAATCACTTATTTTACAATTCTATCTTGATTGCTAAAACACAGGGCTCATGAAAAGTCAAGCCAGTCATTATCTACCATCTATCTCTGTTGAAAATTACATTGAAACCTACTCACAGAAATCCTCTATGCTAATAAAAACGAATGACTAAAATACATATTTAAAAAGAGAATATCAAAAATTGCATTTGAAGTCTTGAAGACCTTCCCTGGTAGAGTCTTGTATTAACATTTAACTGGCAGTGTAATAATTAATATTTTATCTGGTTTAAAAAAAAAAAAAATAATAATAATAATAAGGAATTAAGGGGACACTGGGGAGAGTTCTCGTCCCAAACTACGGGCTTGAGCTGGCCACCAAAACCTTTACCTGTAGCTTTGGCTTGTGGGGGTTTTGGTTCCTGAGCTAGCCGGCTCGCTAACGTCAGCTAACAGACTAGTATACCCTGAGAATTCCGACACGGGAGTCCGCGATATTCGGTGGTCGACCTCTCTGACCCCTACCTGGGGGTCAGCACTGTAAGCCAGGGGGGTCCTGCGACCAGATTTGAACTGGGAACCGAAGGCCTGGGCGAAGTTCTCGATCTGGTATGTGGAACGCATTTCCACTTCCTTGGAGGGCTCCAAGGCTGCCAGGTCAGGAGCCGACGCCAGGGGGTAGACGGAACTGGCGGAAGAGTTGTTGCCAGTGCCGTTTGTGCCACTGCTGCCGTTGGACGTGGCGTTGCTATTCTTTACCTGCTCTTTTTGCCCACTACCATTGGTGAGTTCCTGGGTGGTGAGTGGGTAGGGAGGTGAGTGTGGTTTGTCTAGCTGTTCAGTGAGCTCTTGAGATGGGGTAAGCTGCTGGTGGGAAGGGGGCTCAAGGCTGCTCAGATGAAAGCCCTGCTGGGAGGAGGGTGAGGCATGGGAGGGTGAGGGGGAGCCCACCAGCATGCTGAAGTGGGACTTTGGTAGAGCCGAGGAGGACGAAGGAGCAAGAGGCGAATTGACGGTCTGCCCGAAACTACACTCCAGTGGGGAAGAAGTGTAGACGTGTTTGTCGGGGAAGAGGCTGCTGGCTGGGCTGCTGCTGGACGACAGCAGAGTGGGGAAGGGACCAGTGGGACCTAGAGCAAAGCTGCCACTGTGGCTGGTTCTCTCCAGCGTCTGCAGGAGGAACTTTGAGTACTCGTTCATTACCCCGCTCTTGTCCCCGGAACCATTTGAGGCGTTACCATCCGCTCCCAGCTCCGGAGTGGTGGAGGCAGGGTGCAGCTCCACGTGATGCTGGTCTGAGAGGTCAAAGGTCACATCGTGATGGGAACCATCAGATTTGTGGGAGTAGTGGTCCAGTAAGCTCTGCAGTACCTCATCTGGGATGCCAGACTTGTCATGCTTGCTATCAACACTGACTAGAGGGGAGGTGTCCAACAAAGCCAATGTGGGCTCTCCTAAACCACCCTGGATGACAGTCTGCTGAGGCACTAGGTGGGCAGATCCATAGTCATGACCACCACCACCGCTGTTGGCAGCATGCAAGTACCTTCTCTTCTTCAGGAACTGCATGGCATCATCATAGTTGCTGCTGGTCCCACCCTGCTTTGACCCTGTGGAACTCTGGAGAAGTCCCAGACTGTCCATACTTTCTGCACCAGGCAGGTCCATGGACTTGGGAGCCAGCAGCTTCTGCTCATGGAGACCTGAGCTGGAGCTAGCTTCATCCATAGACAACAGATTCTTGTCTCCACCCTTGCGCCCACCTTTTTTAAAGACAAGCTTGGGAGTGCGAATGTGCTGGTTCTGCATGCTGGTGTTGGTCAGGTCCCCAACACCTGAAGAGGACGTGCCAGAGCCAGTCGGGATGTCAACAGCATAGTCCTGCAGGCCAAGCATCTGTCCAACCCCAGCTCCTGCCGCCTTTTTCCTACGGCGTTCTCCCCCCTCCCCGCTGCTCTTGGATTTACCCCTCTTACGTGGTGGCGCACTGGCATTTCCCTGAGAGTGTAAGTAGCTGCCGTGTCCCAGGTCCTCCTCTCCAAGGTCCAGCATCCCTGGATCCAGACCCTTCTTTATGGCTTCTCCACAGGTTCTCTTGTGCTTCAATAAACGATCCGTACGAGAGAAATACTGCAGGTAGGGGAGAGAAGCAGAATCAGTTTGAGAAGTGACATGATAAAAGTAAGTACGCAACAATGTTTCCTGCATAAAGAGATGAAAATGGAGAAAGTTATGTAAAAATTAGGACTGGCCAGAATAATTTTACAGTGTAATTTTTAAAAATAATTTTATATTATTTTTGTGTATTTGCTCTGTACATTAATATTTGTTTATTTACTATTCTGAAGTTTCTCCACCGCACTACATTTCATCAACAAGGACCTTTAAATAGGCTAGAACAGTTATTATTTTGAAATAATCAAAATAAACTAACAAAAATCTTCAATGCTCAGTATGAAATAAATACAAGGCTAGAAAAAATGTTTTCTGAGTTGGCAAACACTAGGTAATTCGCACCTGTTGGCAGGTATCACATTTATATGGCTTTTCTCCACTATGTGTCCTCTTGTGACGCTCCATGTGGTACTTCTGAATGAAGCGCATATTACACTGATCACAGCTGAATGGCTTTTCCCCTGTTAAAAAGCACATATAGTTTAGTACATCTCTTTGGAGTCAGTAAACATTAATAAATATCCCTCCAAAATATTAGCCACCTCACTCAGCACATTTCTTAACAAATTTTAATTTTGTTTCTTCCAAAGAACCAGCAGACCCTTAATAAATACGTGCCAATGTGGGACTCACCACTGTGAATTTTCTCATGTCTCTGCAGCAAATATTTCTGGATGAAGCTCATGTTACACTGACTGCACCTGAAAGGCCTCTCACCTGTGCAATCAGAAATGCAAATGGTCCACCTTCCACATTAATGAAATACACCATTAAACATACCAGTAAAATAGTCTTTGCAAGAAGAACCCGCGTCTGGAGATGGCAGTGAAAATCTCTCACCTGTGTGGATAAGCACATGTCTCCGCAGGTGGTATGAGCTACGGAAGGCAGCATTGCAGTGTTCACATATATGCGGTTTAGAGCTAGGAGAGAGGGGCCCTCCTTCTCCATCCAGCATCAGTGACTATGCAAAAGAGGGAACAAAAGGAAAGTGATCAATTATTGCCATTGCTGGTAAGCTATATTTTTATATTTCCTATGTTGTTAACAACCATTGAAACTTACAGGACCTCCAAGTGGCAAAAACTAGGGCTGAACGATTTGGGACAAACATTTCATTTTGATATTTTTTTTCCTTACAAATAGTGATCACTATTTAATTTCTGATTAAGTAGGCCTGCTTTTTTTGCCAAGAAAAGCAGCATATCCACTTTTTTGGGAGTTTGAACAATGAACATAGTGTGCCAGACTGCCAGTTGAGGCTTAGTTAGCCACAGCACAAGAGTGTTTGATTGCTTCTGATTGGTCTAACAGCGTTTCACAGGCTCTGTGATATATGGTTACTTTTCTCCACTTGAACCACAGCTACTGCAGTTTGAAAACTAGTTTTTCAAACTGCATTTTAATATAAAAGCAATTTCGTCATCTTTCAGCCTGAGGACAGACAGGGAGAAAATGAATGAGAATAACATGAGCACCTTTGTAGAATCCCCCCGCTTTCTTCTGCCTTTGCCCTCTAGTCCATCTCCATTTGTCCTCCTTCCTCTTCTATGCGTGGAGTCTTTTGGGTCTTTTCCTAATCTTCCAGAGTACTGCTGTCAAAGCAAAGTTGGACAAATTAAAGTCTGATGGGGTACAAAAAGACTAAATGGACTGAAACACAAAGAACATTGACAAGGGTTGACAAATTCCTCAACACATGTACCAGGACACTAGACAGAGCAATGGACAAATTTCCCACGCTCTACACTGTATTCAGATAAACTTTAGAAGACGCAGACACACACAATAACTACATGCTTGCTAATGTACAATTGTAATCCCATCCACTCCCTTCAAAGCTTACATTACTAAGGCTGATGTCTTGTAGAAGCATGTTCTGGTGGTTGCCAGTTGAAATGTCCAGCATATCTGTACTTTTTCCTCCTGCTCCTACTCCTAGGCTGGTTCCATACAGTGGGAGGCGGTAGTCCAGTTCATTCACTTTCTCTTGTTTTATACCCATGCTGTGGAGAAAGCCACCGCCATGCTCTGGCGAATCCCTCTCCTTCTTCAGGATCATCTCCTGTGGCAGGTCTGTCACCATTGGCTGGGAAGTGAGCCGTGTAAAGCTGGTAACTGGAGGTAAATGGCTGAACATGATCATGCTGGTGGGGAAGTTGGGATCCATACCGCCGTTACGCAGAAACTCATTGCCTAGCTTGTCCTGGATAATACTCATGGTTGGCTTCTCAAGAGGACAAAGTTCATTCAGCACAGAGGATGGTATACACTGTCAAAATATAAGTAATCAAATTAGGTACTTCTGCATTTATGCATACAACTATATCCAATACAATCCATATAATTACTTCTGTACAATGATTTTACATACAATTTGATACTATTACTGCTTGGCTAACTTCAAAACAAACAAAAAAAAAAAAAAAAAAAAAAAAAATCACACATCTTAATTCAATTTTGATTGTTTCTAGTTCACCTTGATGAGGTACCAACATTTTAACTGCTGGTTTAGATTAATTAAGCTTTACAGAACAGTAATATTATGCTTTCTGATCTGATTTGAAAACAGCATTAGGTCTTTACACCAGCATTTCAGTGGTATAAGGCATATCTACTTCACTATTTACTGAAGCATTTGCCCATGGAAAAGGGTGGCACTTGAATAATCAGATTATAAAATAAAAGACCACAGATGATGGTGTGTGAAAGGACTAAATGAACTGGGACATAAATACTGACAAGGCCATAGATGATGGTGCTTAACATTTCTCACTACAGGTCAGTGAAGGTTAAAGCCTACTTACGGTAGTCATCATTATGCTATACTTATTAGAAATGTCACCAAATAAGAGTTAAAGCCACATTCGTATTCGAAGTCGTACAAAAGGCCTTGAATAGAAAGTACCTTCGCAGCAGAGATGTCTCAGTACTCTTTTCACGCTGCCTTTGGAAATAGGATGGAACCGGTTAGCAGCTGGCATTTAATCTCTAAATGTAATTTAAATTCATCTTCTTCGTTTTCAAATCAAATAAACTGCCCTGTTTATCATGTCTGTCGATTAACTGATTTCCCCGACACTACATCTATTGTGGTGCAGATAACGTTAAGCTAAGATAACCGAGCAGCTAATCTGTTTCGCTCTGTTGAACAGCTAGCTCTCCATGTTAGCCTTCCCATTTGATTGAGCTTAGCAAGCTTAATGTTCTTTAACATAAATTATAATGTGCACGTATCATAGTCGATGCTGAACTAGTTAACCGAGCAAAAATATACAAAAAAAAAATAGTCTGCCTCTGAGCTCTTAATGGGGTTACAGGGCAACTACAATTACAGAGATCTGGCAAAAATGCGCGATAAAGCCTTTCAATACAGCTAAGTAGCTAACGTTACTTGTTAGTGAACAAATAAATCACCATCTGAATAACTAGCCAGGCAGCTTTAGCTGGCTTTGTGTTAGCTGCCGTTAGCGGTTTACCATAACGTTAGCCAACGACCCAAATACGACCAGAGATTAGCTCCGCTCAAATCTTAATAATTTAAGAGAGCTAACGCAAGTTGGCTTAGATTAACCAAAAAAGTAAAAAAGCGAGCAAATTGAGTGTTTCCCCCCCGGCCTTGCTAACGTTAGCTAGCGAATGCTCCAGAGGAGCTCAATCAAACATGGAGGCATCCATCTCACCAGCGTTAGCCAAACAACATTGTCCTGAGGTTCAGACAGCATTAGCATGCAGCACATTAAAAAGCCTGCTCGGCTAACTGGCTGTGTACGTGAACTGATACCAGCTACCGACGAAGCTAACCAAATAGCATGCTAGCTAGTTTAAATCTCAACGATGATACTGCGGCTACGTCCCAACCCGCAAGCTACAGCCCTAAAAAACGTGTAAAAATAGTGCACCACCGGTCGGAGCGCGTTCATTAGAATAACATGTAAAGCGTACATGTGCGGGGTTTGGGACACAGCCGCAGACTAGCGTTAGCAAGCATGCTAGCAACAACTAGCTAATTATAGCCTGTTATGCCAAATGTATTATAACATCAACGAATAATAACAGCTACAATCCCAATTTACAGCTAGCTTGCTGGAGGATTTGGTAGCTGCCTTTGTAACAAACGTTAGATAACTAGGTTAGCTAAATGATTAAACAGTGTGCGAGTAACATTCAGTTAACTTAGCCAAATGAAAACCAGCTCTGGGCTCAGTCCAGATTTTAAAATGTGTCTGAAGCTAAGAGAAACAAACCATTTGAGAATTTTCAGCACCACTTTCAGAACGAAACGAATTGTATTATTTATCTGAAGAAGGACTGAACCAAATTTCCAGTAGGATATTTTTTCGCGTTCACTGAGCTAATCAGTCAGCATCATTGAGCCCCGTGTGTGCGTGCGCGTTAAATGGAAACAATGCTGCCCGCAGCATCTCTCGCCCCAGCAGCGCCGAGCGGCTCCGAGCTCCATTATTACGCGTTTTTAAATATTTCCACGGGTCGATCGCGGCCACACAAAGAAACTAACGCAGTAGCGCGTACCTGTGCATGTCCACGGCCGATACTGTCCGTCTCAGTGAAGCCCAGCACTCGCTCCTTTCAGCGCCTTACTGCCAAAACATTGTTCTCTCGCAGCTGTTGTTGCCCTCTTCCATCTTGTCTCGACGCGGGGAATTGTGGGTCTACCGGACGGGTCGTGAGAAGAGTCACAGACGAGTCGTGGTCAGGACAGGACAGTGGGGCGCCAGGGACGCTATGCGTTCCAGTATTGATTTGTTTCGCCCTAGAATAGAGTTGATTTTTAATTATTCTAGGATTTGTTCCTTTTCTTTCCTTTCTATGTATACTACTGCTACTACTACTACTACTACTACTATAAGGTGTATAATAGCCGACTACACGCTGACTGTGCAGCACACACACACACACACACACACACAGAGGGAGTCTTCTGATCACACAGACGTCATTTATTCTCGTTTTCTACAGGCTAAATGAGATATTTAATGTTTTTTATATTGTGACTGTATTATTCTGCAAAGATAAGTAAGTCACAAACACTGAATCTAAATTGCTGGTGTGAAAGCACTGTAACATATTAAACAACAAATAAGTGTATTAATATTGCATCAATGGTTTCAGCATCAGATTTCAGTCTAAATATTCTAAAGTTAAATAATTTAGGCATAAATAATGTCATTCAGAGAGGTCTGATGTGAAATGCTCCATTCTACAAAAACATGCCTTGTATTAATTGTTCACAATGAGTTATGGTTATACATTGTTAGAAATAAACATACTATGCAGGTACATGGTTCGTTCATCAAGTTACAAACAATGTAAGTGTACCCTCAAAGGTACAACAGTGGTTTTAAGGTACAATGGTGTACCTTACATGAGTTGGACAAGTAGATATTTGTACCTTTTCATAACCAAATGCTTTAAATCAGAACAAGAGAGTGTAGGAACCAGCCATCTGAAGTATTTCCTGCTGCTAAAATCTACACTGCAGAAAGCTACTACATTAAATGTCTATCAATACACACCGATACAGTGATTTATGATAGTTTTTATGAAAAGCTTGTGGCTTAAAATGCATTCCTGAAAAATACAGTCATGGTGGAGAGTTGTAAAGTAAAATAGTTTATTTTTCCATTATCAAGATTACATTCACTTTAAAAAAGATGTTCTTCAAGGGTTTTTTAGTAAAGGTAATGGTCCACTGAGCCATGAGTTCTTTGTGTCTTTCTTTTCATGCTTATATTGTTCTTAGTGTGGTGAAATGGTTCTTCATATTGTTGGATATTGAAAGTGTTGTGTGTGGTTCTCTAACCAAATAGTCAAGCTAATGTGAAGCTTGTAACAATTGAAGAACCCTTTTCTGGTGCTATTAAGATTAAGAGACACTTTTTAGGCCCACAAACGGGGAAATTTCACCTCTGCATTTAACCCATCCGTGAAGTGAAACACCACATACACACACACTAGGGGGCAGTGAGCACACTTGCCTGGAGTGGTGGGCAGCCCTATCCATGGCGCCTGGGCAGCAATTGGTGGTTAGGTGTCTTGCTCAAGGACACCTCAGTCATGGACTGTCGGCGCTGGGGATTGAACCAGCAACCTTCTGGTCACAGGGCCAGTTCCCTAATCTCCAGCCCACGATTGCCACAAAAATCAGGGGAGAGCACAAACCCAGTCCCCCAACTACTAGAAATTATGCAGTCGAGATTCCCGCATTTAGGGAATTCGCAAGGGTCAGCACCACCCAAGTGCAATGGCAGAGCCTCGCCCTGGGTGAACCACCTTCATGATCATGGTATCGCCCCTGCCAGGTAAGTATGGAACAATTTTCAAAAAGTTTCTATGTAGAACCACATACAACATATTCTCCATCAATCTGATGAACCATTTCACCATGCAACAAACCATTTAGGCATGAAGTGGTTCTACAAAGAATTCTTGATTCTAAACACTTGCATTTTTTAAAAGAACCCCTGAGAAACACTTGGTTTTTTAAGACTGTATGAAAACCTGGAAGGAAAATATGTTTATTGGGCAATTTGAATAGAAAAAGGCTATTTTTGAGTTGTAGACACTGCGAAGCCTGGTTCCTATCACCACCACTGTAAAGAAATCTGAGTTTTCTCTACAATTACTCATTTTAAATCAAATCACATTAAAAGACTTTGTTTACATATCAATGACTAAATTATACAGACATTTTGAGGAAATGCTCTTTAAGCTTAGCTTTTACATATATTTTACCATCTCAGGAATTAAGTCAAAATTGCATGCAGTAGTGAATATCAACCTGTCTATACAGCGCATTAAAGATCTTTCAGCTTTCAGCTGACTGATAAGAACAGGACATACCAAAAAAGGGAGATGAGGAAGTTCTGTTTTGTTCATACTGATCACCAGAGACAAAGCATACTGAGTAGCACTCCATTAAAGGGGCAGTCCTGTCTAAAATTAGCATTTACTGTATTATTTGTCATGTTATAGTATTTTGTAGCGCAGAATTGCATCCTTCAGCCTCACTGGATTGACACAGCATACTTTTTTGTTTTTTTCCATCATTGTTTTCTGACAGCAATACCCAACAGCCCTGTGAAGAGACATTTTGGAGGGTGGGAGCTGAAGGGTAAAAAGGGCCACCATGACCATGAATTAAACTTAATTGAATTTAAAATATATTGCAGGCACTCTTATCAAATGAGACACTGTAATGATTTTTCAGAAAAAAGGCAAAGAAGGTATAAAGATTTTTACCAAAGTTAGCCACAAGCAATAACATTACTATCTATGTGGGGATTTGAACCCCAGTAATCAGTTTGCAAAGCTGGAGAGTCACTCGCTACATTATTTAATCACCATCTAGCATTTAGTTCTAACTCTGTTTAAGCGCTCCACAGAGTCTCATATAAATCCCTGTTGTAATAAAACAATGAACATTTGGTGTAGGTAGATATTAACACAATATATGCGGTTGTTGTTCAAAATAACTACATTATGGAATGTGATGCTTTCTTAAAGAGATTAGTGTTTTATTGGTGGGATTTCCAACAGTGCTGTTATGCATGATGCGTTAGCGTTACGAGAGAAATCTCCACAGGCAGTCAGTACTACACCAGAGGGTGCACTTAAAAACAATGAATGCTGTAGAATCCAAGCAGACCCACGAGTTTCATTCTTGCAGATCTTGAAATGGATCTTGAGGAACGGTGGAGGCAATATAAAACACAATTATTATAGACGCCAACCAAGAGGGCACTTTTACCATCTGCGGGCAATAGGGCCAGGACTCTTCAACACATCTAGCTGAGTTGAAAGTCAACCTCCAGTGAAAGCCACTTGAGGCCTTTTTGTCAGTGGCTTAAAGGGTGAATCGTACAAAAAAAGGTGAGTCTCGTTGGAAACATCCAGGAGTGACGGTGGAAGTATTGAAACCTGTACTTGTGATAAGCAGATATTGCAGTCGTGTAAGCTTAAAGCATGGATGGAGAGCAGCTTTATTCAGGAGGGTCTATAGGAAATGTAGCATCAGGAGCATTGCCAGGTCACACTGATCATCCACACACAAGTCAGAAAACACTTTCCGTCATACATGGACTGTGTTGACAAGTCACTGACATGCTGCAGAGTCTCCTGGGCCGTCAGTTGTGACTTACGTTCAGTGATCACAGCCTTAATTTAGACATATTTGGCAATAAACTAAGCAACTAAAAACTTGTAACAGACTCAGACAACATATCCAAATAGCTTAAAGTGAACCTGTTTTGTTAATTCATGCCCCACTGAACATATTGAACATGGTCCATCATGTTATATAGTTTGCAAGTTTGTCTTTTCCCATGAACATGGATAATAATGTAATGACCTTTTCCTCGACATAAAAAAGTTCAGATCACATCAGCATGCACAAACAGGCAGAAAGGTTTAACCTTCCTTTCCCATCATCCATTATGAAGCAAATATGCTAAGCTAGTTCATAGACCCTCTTTAATACTGTGTCACTCAGAAATACACTATATTATGGAAGGAAAATATGTGGGGATGCACCAACTGTGATTTTTATGGCTGATTCTGATTTCTTTACAATGGTTAATTTTTGGGATGTCTTTTTAAATCTGAAGCTAAGAATGTTTGGGCTAAACGAACACTTTGCCACATTTCCAGTGTTTTTATTTTAGTTATATCTATATTTATGCCGAACTGACATTTGACATTTTTCAATTTTAAATTAGTTGCCTATTTAAATAACATGAATTAAATAATGTGCTACATCGAAAGTAGGAATGTTGCAGCAACAGCATTCACATACAGCACTTAACTGGCTCACATTATTTACATTATCAAACTGCTACAAAGATCTGCCAAAATAAAAAGAATAAACTGGCCAAATGTCGATTTCAAGTTCAGTCTGACTATCTTAATAATTTTAGCTCCAAGAAATGTTGTGAACCTCCTCTGTTAATCTGCACTATGTACCTGTGCAGTGCAGGACAGTGTAATATATCTGATATGGGGAAAACCTCAGAGAAGCCTTGCAGATTCCCTAGTGGGCATGTTTTCTAGACCATGAGCACTCTGGATGGTCACTACCCTTTTGCCATTGGGCTTCAAAATAAGCATAAAAAGGAAGACTCAAAGGCACCAGAGAGCTCCAGATAATCCTACTGGGCTGGCAACTTAAGAGACTGCAAGAACAAACACCACTGTGCCATCACTGTGCCAACATCACTGTTACATCACTGTGCCATTCAGATGTACCAGCATTGAGATAGGATGGGACTGTTTTAGCTCACTCAAGACTCAGTCAGAGACTGCCTCTACCAGTGCTGTTTCTAAGGCTTTTACCATCCAGACTTCAAACAGAGATCCTCTTAGCTTTTATTTGGTATTTAGCTTATTAAATTGTAAATACTGTTTGATCAGAGGAGGATGGGTCTCCCCTTGTGAGTCTTGGTTCCTCCCAAGGTTTCTTCCTCCAGTCTGAGGGAGTTTTTCCTTGCCACCGTCGCCTCTGGCTTGCTCACTAGGGATATATGTTGTAACCGCATGTTTTCAAACTTCTGTAAAGCTGCTTTGTGACAACATAGTTGTAAAAAATGCTATACAAATAAACCTGAATTGAATTGAACAAAGAGAAGAAAAACACAAGGTCGGTGGTTAGAGAGGGAAGTGTAGCCTGGCCTAAACATGGCAAGACCAGTTATGCACTGCCCAGCAAAGGAATCACATCACTGGATATAGCAGTGATGAATCTGACAGCGTGCCCTCCATATAAGCATGGCATGTGGAATCTATATCAATCTAGACATCCTGATTATTGCCAGAGTTTCTCAAGGACCTCTGTCCAGCTTTAAAATGGCAGCTACCTGCTGTATCTGTTTATGAACTTGCCCAGACACAGTGACCAATGACCAGTCCAAGAAAATATAAGTTATCTTAATGGCTGTTTTGACTGGGAGTAAAAGGTAGTCTCTAAGTTTTGCACAGTCCTGCAAAAGCAAAAAAGTCATATAAGATCTCCCAGATGTATGAATGTCATCTGTTTTGCTGGCTCCTCCTTTTACTAAGTGGACTATTACACAGTAGATTATTACAGGCCTAAATTCAATTGAGACCCATTTCATGGTTTGGTCTAATCATTATCCTTCAGACCTGGTATCATTTTAATGTTTAATATAGCATGAATAGTGTGCAGCAGCCAATCTCAAGCCTTTTGTTTGAGGATCCATTCTCTAGTACGCTATATGCTGATGCCAATAAAAGGGAAAATGAGTGTGCTCTGTGAATAGGCGATCCATATTTCTATCATATAAATTGTCAAGTTTTCACTTATCTTCTTAGTGTAATATATTTGGAATATGTCAGAGTAGGAATGTTTGTCTAAGATCCGGTTTCATCAGCTTGCCATGTAAAAGACTGTAACAATTCATTTGGATGACCATAGCCTAATACTACCCCTAGCTTTCGTGTCAATTCTAAGTGCTAATTTGGTGTTTAACTCTAACCCTATCACAGTTTAGAATCAACTTTTGTACAGCTCATATGTGTTAACTGAAGTTTTCTGTGGGTTCAGCCTGGTGGGTCATTTTGTTGGGTCATTTCCATAGCGCTGGGTCTTTTTTAATTAGTTTTATTTGTTTAACCTACTTAGATTTGCTTTATTTCAGCATTAGGCTGGCAATAAAATAAAAAATTTTCATTTGCATGAGCTGTGGTCCTGGCGATCTACCATCCTCAGAGTTTAGCTTCACATCTGGTCCAGGTTTTTAAAGGCTTTTTAGGGCATCTGACTATTAGAGTCAGGTGTGTTGGATCTGAACTCTCATGTGTGGTAGCTCTCCAGGGCCAGGACTGGGAGGCCCTCATCTAAAGTAATGACATTTTTATAGTTAAACCTCGGGTGAACCTCTGAATTTTTCAACTGCAAGGCATTTTGATACTTTTATTTGTAACTGGATTAGGATTTTCTATTGTTTTGTGAAAAAGCAGTAGTGTTGTGACCAATTAACTGAAATGTATCATAAATTAAGTATTTAAAACTCTTGTTATATGTAATATAATTGGATAAATTTGGGGAAATCAGTCTTCAGATTGCTGCTCAGGTGAGCTCAGAGGACATACTGACCAAATTACACATGGGTTCATTTGGGAAGTATCATGAAACAGGCTCATTTTTAGTTGTTTTTAATACTATTTTCACATAGCCCTACAGAAAAGACAGTGGTTCTATATCAAAAGAAGATGAACACTCAAAGAACCGTTTGCATGCTTAAATACTTTGCATGGTCTGTTGTGTATAGTTCTATATGGCACCAAACAGGGTTCTGAAAAATACATACACACACACTATATATATATATATATATATATATATATATATATATATATATATATATATATATATATATATATATATACACATGTATATACAGAGAGACCATCATCTTTAATAAAGAACCCTCTGAATTCTTCAGTTTTCCAGCAACATTCACCCTTCGAACAGCAGATGGCGACTCTAGATCTTGCTTTCTAGGTCCTGTGGAGCCTCCACTATAAAGCCCATTTCCTCCAAAAGATAGGCGATTGGTTTGGACGCATATGCACACTCGCCCAGCCTCCCTCTCTTCTCAACGTAGGCATCACAAGCACAAGTGCCGCAGTTTGTCTGTGCAGTAGGTCAGTCATTATTACTACACACCCAAAGCCCTCAGGTGCCAAGCAGGACAGCAGAGTGACAGGAGAGAGTTTGAATGAGAAGAAGCTGAAAAACAAGATGCGGCACTCATTCCTGTAACAAAGCGTTGAGTACGGCTGCTGTTCTCACAGCTGTATTAACTTCTAAGAGACCTACGGGCTTCGTTCCTTCGAGGATGGCGGTCTGAAGTTATGGACACCTCTCCTGGCACATGTCCCCGTCTGTGGACTGCTGTTGAAAGACCCTTCCAGGAAAACTGTGGACCGCTCGCGATGGAGTCCGGCTGAGGCGCGTGACCCCGTGCCCATGCCGTGCGTAAAGGAGGCGTCCCACGCTAAACTTTAGCGAGACTTGTGCGCGTGCTCTCTCAGCATCCCAGCTTGACCATGTCAGCGATCAGGAGGAAATTCGGCGACGATTATCAAGTGGTCAACACCGGACAGGGATCTTCTTTCCCGGCGCCTACCAAAAGGAAGCGGCAGCGCTTCGTGGAGAAGAACGGACGCTGCAACGTCCAGCACGGCAACCTGGGCGGAGAGACCAGCCGCTACCTGTCGGACCTCTTCACCACGCTGGTGGACCTGAAGTGGCGCTGGAACCTGCTGATCTTCCTGCTCACCTACACGGTGGCGTGGCTCATCATGGCATCCATGTGGTGGGTGATCGCCTACATCCGAGGGGACCTCGGCCGAGGCCACGACGACTCGTACACCCCCTGCGTGGCCAACGTCTACAACTTCCCCTCCGCCTTCCTCTTCTTCATCGAGACCGAGGCCACCATCGGCTACGGCTACCGCTACATCACGGAGAAGTGCCCCGAGGGCATCATCCTCTTCCTCTTCCAGTCCCTGCTGGGCTCCATCGTGGACGCCTTCCTGATCGGCTGCATGTTCATCAAGATGTCGCAGCCCAAGAAGCGCGCGGAGACCCTCATGTTCAGCCAGGACGCGGTCATCTCGCAGCGGGACGGCAAGCTGTGCCTCATGTTCCGCGTGGGCAACCTGAGGAACAGCCACATGGTGTCGGCGCAGATCAGGTGCAAACTCATCAAGGTAGGCAGCGGTCACCTGCGGTGGGCTTCATCTCCTCTCTGGGGTCGTGCTCGAGCGCAACGACTCCGAAAAACCACGCGCGCTTGGGCGCAAGCGGAGCAAAAGATCAAAATGTAGACAGTTACTCAGAAGTTGACCTCAGAGGCGTCACTTGAGATTTATGAGATGAGAATCGATGGAGGGAAAGTCTTTACTAAGGGGATCTCCCTGTTGACTGTCAACTTTTAGATTAGCAATAGCTGGAAAATGATAGACAATGGCTATTTGGTCAAGTTGGCACACAGTTGATCTGTCACTTCATAGTTTTTATTGAGTAAGGATCTAGCATGACTTGAAAACTGCATTCATCCACTTACAACAGGCATAGAACAAGCCAAGGTACAAAAGTCAAGCAGTGCTGTCTCCTCTCTCTTAAAGAGGCTGCAGGTCCTAAATATGTTCTTCAAATGCACAGCTTAGTCAGAGCGTGTAGTTGTGCTTACATTTAATAGTCTAGGTGACATGCAACATACTGCTGATGATTTGGACTAATAATAAACATTTATTGGAGTGGGGCTAAATAATGTTCATAGACACCTAGAGTGGCTATTCTGCCTGTTTGTGGTGGGCTTGTGCCACATATGGAATACTGAACATGTATGCACTTAGTGTTCCTGAAATTTTGCTGTAAGGTTTCAAAATGTTTGGGTGACGTATAATCAGTTGCATAATTGGGTCAAGATGTAATCAAAGCCATTACGAATGAGTTGATGTGAAAGGTTACATTCCAGAGAAAGAACTGTTCACAGTGATGGTGATAGTAACCAGACAGCTCAAGAGTTTGATGCCTCTAAAAGCTCCCTAACAGAAGGTTAGTGCATGAAGAGATCAATAATACTCTGCCTGAAGTCTGAGACATTGTTTTATGGTTTTGACAAGGATTGTTTTTCTCATTCACCACTATTTTACCATCATGAACATCACACATACAAACTCAGAAGACATGTGTAGGTTCACTGGTGGTTTTCAATAGTAAATAAAGTGGCTGTATTTGTGGACATTGTGACCCCTGGTTCCTATCACCACCACTGTAAAGAAAAGTCAGTAAGTTTCCCACATCAGACCATTCTGAATGACTTTGTTTTTCAATGATTAAATTGTACAGACATTTTGCTAAATCATCCTCTTTAAGATGTAAAGTCTATCAGAGTAGTTTCATGTGAATTGCTATGTTCTAAAGAAATGTAACGAGTCAGACCTGTTCACAGTGGTGCTGATAGGAACCAGACGTCTGAAGTGTTTAATGCATTTAAAAGCTCCCTCACAGAATCTCAGAAGAGTCACTTAGTTTCTCTGCCATTTCACACCACTCTGAATGACTTTGTTTACATCTCATCAATTTATTTAAATTATGTAGAAATGTTTGTCAAATTGGTGGAATTCCCCCTTTTAGTCATTTAGAGTCATAGAGTATTTTTTGGCTTCAGTAAAGCTAAAATAATGACACTTCTCTCTAGAGTCCAGAAGTGCAGCGGAGAAACATTTCAAACTGGCACTGACCACTACAGTACTGGTACTGTTCTCACATTATTACGGGAACTGAACCTGTACTCAAAAATAATGAAACAGTTAAGATGTAAATGATGTGAAAAGTTTTTCCATTCTAGAGAAACTTACAGATGGCTTTAGTGATTTTTGGGATTAATCCCATGTGTTCCAATGAAGTGAATTTAAGTAACCTCTCTGATAGAACCACGGCAAAGAGAACAGGGTCACCACTATAAGGACTTCATTGTAAAGTCCTATTTAAATTTTCCGATCTATTTGTCTAAAACACAATAAATGCTGTATGTGGCTAATTCATTTGCATAAATATTCAAAGCTGTTATTTATATATTATGATGTGCTCAAATTAATTAATAGATTACAAAATCCAGATGTGGATTTTAGAGGAGGAAGTGAGACTGAATCCCTGTTCATCACGGCCACAGGGTGAGCAGTTAGATTTCCCAAAGACTAAAAATCAGTGAATTTTATCAATTTAACATTTAAGAATTATGACTACCAAAACAGATTTTCTGTAGTTAAGTAAACGTTTTGTGCTTTAATGAGGAATATTATGGTTTTATGTGTATATTAGTCTGTTTACTAGTCATGTATTGGCAAGCATTTTTGAGTTCTGCTCAAAGTTGGCTAAAAAATACAGAAACAGTTGCTACTGATAGATTTGGTAAAGTTTTGGTAGTGTTATGATTGTCTTGTTAGTGATAAAAATAAAATAAACATAATTGAGGCCACTTAAAGGTCACTTTAGGTCACCTAAAGCAAAAAAAGATTTTAGTCTAAGTCCGTTAAAATTCTGAAATGTGCTTTAAGCTCAGACTATGTACTGTGCATATATAGTCGTACAAAACAGGCATTTTTTCAGCAAATCTTATTTCTATTACCATACTGGAAAAATATATAAAACATACCATAACTTTTACACAGGCCACTTTTTATAGTTTTTTTTTCAATATCTTGAATTCAGAAAGAAAAGCAATTGTGCTTTAAAATTTGACTAGGGGTGTCCACACTTTCAGACCTTATTAATATGAATGAAAAAAAGGAAAGAAAGGTCAATATTTTGGGCCAGCGTAATGCTGACCACCAGTTATACTTACAGTGGCCATCAAATAGTCTTTGTCACTCATATGGACTTTAGCTCCAGATTCAGTAGTGAAATTTGACTGAATTTGAATTTTGAATGATTCATGTAATAAAAACTATTGTGTTTATCCTGATGCTCTCTTTAATGACTTTAGTAACATCACTACTGGACAGAACAGGACACTAGAAGGCAGAATTATACACTGGCCACCTTTATTGATCTTGATCAGAACTCACGGTTGGCTGCAAGGTTAAACACTACATGACTGCCGCTCAATTGGATTATACTAATCAAAGGAAGTTTAAGAACAGTCACTCGTTTCCTGAGTGCTTGCTTTTGCCCTTAAGGACAAAAGATAAAGGAGCTACTCAAATCTCATTCTAGGCATCTATTTCCCCTCAGAAGCATTGCATTGCAGCCCATACGTCTCTGACGTGTAGCAGATTTTGCGTCTGCTCTTGGCTAGCTGTCAGAGAATGCTGGAGGGCTGCGGTTTAAAAGCCAAGGCAGTGGATCATTACACTTTTGAAATGTACCCTAGAGAAAGAGGCTGAGTGACAGGGAGAAAGAGACGTAATATTGCATCAAGCTCTCTGCCCAAGGTCACCTGGGCGGAAGAAGTCTTTTTGTTTATTAAAACACACATAGATTCGCAGACTCATCGGGCGACATGGCATTTAATATTCACCAGCAGCTAGAACAAATGCATGTGCTGTTTACACTCAGTTCTAATAATTGCCAGTTTTATTTATCTCTCTTGCCTCTGGCCTTTCTTTTCTGCTATGCTCTCCGATTAATTTTCTATGAGATGGAGCTGCTGAACATTTCTCTGAATTATATGATCCCAAGCCCTCCCTAAGATCCGTCTTTCTTTTTCATTTTTTTTTACATTTTTTATCAGAGGAATACAGCACCAGTTTGGGCTGGAATATTCTCTGTGATATACTTTGGTGGCTTCCTAATCATCTTTTCGGCAGAGAGAGCGAGGAGAAGTTAGAGCTGGGGAGAGGGGAAAGAGAGGTGAGACAGGATTAGAGGAAAAGAAGAGGAAAACATGAGGGGAGAAGAAAAAGAAAAGTAAAGACATGAAGGGCAGACTTGATCAGAGCGAGAAGGACTAGAACACTCGTGTGCGGGGGTGGGGTGTTGGTGGGGTAGGGGGTAGTGGGGGTTGTACTCCAGGGTTTGAGAAAAGGAGGAATTGATTGACAGTCGATGTCTTGCCTTGTGCTGAGAGCACTAGATGTGAGCAGGCGCATTGCGGAGAGGCCGGGGTGACGGATGGCTGACTTCACTGGCCTGACTTTTCGTCTTTCCCCTCTCTGTCTCTCTCTATCTCTCTCCATCTGGTGTAGTCCAACACAGAGCAATAGATTGAGAAAATGTCCAGTGGTAGCAGCACATCTCTCCACCGCATCAGTGTGCAGTGTAAGCACTCTGTCCCACTTCAGAGATTTACACTGTTACTACCCTTCTCTATCACCCCTGAGCTACAACAGGCGTGAAAACAAACTGTACTTGTTTCAGGTTTGATCACACCACCATAGCAGAGGTTATTCAGTCAGTCACTATAACTTTGAGGCAATTTCATAAGCAGGGATAATTGTTTATTAACCACTTTAAAGGGGACTTCCACGTTCTTACTTATTTCTATTTAATTGCATCATTAAGATTACTGACTCAAATGTCTTTACAGTGGTGAATGTAGGAACCCTATAATCTGTAACACACATATAGCCATTTGATTTCCAATAGTGCTAAATAAAATCTGAAAAACTTCTTTGGGTCCTAGTTTGCCTTATAACACCCTGCAAGTGCCTCTCCACCATAAAAAAATTATTACAAAATGATCATAAAACAATGTCTTAGGCATCAGGCAGCGTATTTTTTGTGATAACATTCTCTTGGAGGCATCAAATCTTCAGATATCTGGTTCCTATCACCACCACTGTGAACAATTCTGACTCTAGAAGATTATCTAGAACACAGCATTTCACATCAACCCACTCTGAATGATTGTGTTTAGATTTTAAGCACTTAATTAAGTAAACAGTTTGAAAAATCAGCAGAATTCCTTTTTAACCACTGACATCACACAAAAGAACCATCTTCACAATAGAAAATAAAAGAACTGAGAACCAGTAAACTGGGGAGTGGCAATATGACAATATTTATTGTTACTGTGATAAATTAACTGTAAGCTTAACAACATTTTGTCAAACCCATTGAATTAAAGGTGAAGGTCTACATTTCAGTCAAATCTCCACCGCTTCATTTCAAATCCATTGTTGAAGTGTACAGAGGCAACATTACAAATACCTCTTGTTGAGCTAACATGGTAACAGCCCCCCAGTACTGATCAAAAATCATGTATCACCTTTTTAAAAAGTTAATATGTATATTTATTTCAAGCAAACCATAGCAAAAGACCACTGATCCTACACTGATCATGAACTTTTAAAAATTAGGTGATGTGATTTTGTATGTTAATACCACATCATTTGTACCTAGCATAGAGGTGATTGTTCTACAGACTTCGCTGCTGGTTGAACATGTGAACATGATATTATGCCTGCACAAAAAGCCAGCCCTATGAATTAGTGCACATTTTAGGACATCCTCACACCACAGCATCAACTTCGAACTGAAAACGACATAGGTCTGCGAAAAACTCAAGAAAAAACTTGTCTCAGCTCTCATTTATCAGACAAAATGGTTCTGGGCTTGAATGACCTGAAGCTGCCATAAACTGTCAAATGGTAACATTGGTGTGACATTTGTAGTTCTGTTCTTTCATACTACAATAATTACACTTTTGACCAAATTGACAGTATACTACAACCACAATCTTTCACTAAACTGCAATTTTGTTCTTTTCCTTAACAAAGATTTCAAAAGATTTTCTTCCATAGCTGTTTCAGTGTAAAAGATCCAGTATCCATTATACTGTTTACTGTGATTTTCCTCTTGGTTACTTGAATAATAGAACTCAATTACTGGCACAGGGTTCTAACCAGCAAAGTTATCCTGACTTTGTAAAGTGTTTTGTCATTTTGATTTGTTTTGTTTTAAAAATAGTTCATTAAATAAAATCAATTCCTTTGTGATAACTAAGATTAGGTTTAGGGTTAGGCTTTTAATCCTTATCATCCCGTCTACCTCAGAAATGGTTAGGTTAGGTTATAAGACAAGGGGGATATGAGAAAACAAAAAACACAGATTTTAAATAATCATTTCATTTAGGCAAAATGTTTATCAAGACCTATATCACCCATGTGAAAAAGTGATTTCCCCACTTTAACTTGATAACTGGTTGTGCCACTTTTAGCTTCCTGTAATAGTCAATCAGTCTTTCACATCGCTATGGAGGAGTTCAGGCTCCCTTTTCTTTGCATCAGATGTAGTGGGACCCTTGTCTTCCAAAAAGTTCTGACTCATAAGTCCACAGAACGTTTTACAAAAGATTCACCACTGTTACAAGTTTTCTCAGTTTGGTGATAATGGCTGTCACTGTGGTTAGCTGGAGTCCTGGAGCCTTAGAAATGGCTTTGTATATATATACATATAATGTCCCATATATATATATATATATATATATATATGGGACATTATATGTAGCTGCGATGGACTGGCAACCTGTCCAGGGTGTATCCTGCCTTCTGCCCGAAGACTGCTGGGATAGGCTCCAGCTCCCCCCCGCGACCCTGACAGAGAAGCGGCTTAGAAAATGGATGGATGGACATTATATGTAGGTACTTATTTGAGCCAAGGGGTGCCAGTGCCAGCCTAGAATGAAGCATGTATTTAGTGAAAATTGAAAGTTAGCTTATCATCAGGTTTGCTTAAGGTGAAAATCTACCATTGAGGTATTTATAAATTAGGTATAAGAGTATGGTGACACTGAATTTAATAATTAGTGTATCTTGCTGTGATAATTTACTTAGCAAACGGGTCAGTGTGCACTGGGTCCTTCAGCAGTGCTGCTCTGTGAGCTACATTATGAAGCTATGCAATAGCAAAGATTAGCGAGCTATCAAAAATTGGTCAGCTATAATCCTTTGCTAACCATATATCATGATTGGTTATATCATGCTAACCAATTTCTCTTTACAGTTGAATGCACATGTTGAAGTTTACCCTATACAGTGCTGTGTGGCTAGCTTTCTGATCATTGTAATTAAGTATAACCTGTAGCATCGTTAGCCAAAATCAACAATTCTGTGGCCTGTCTATATGAAATGCTTTTTAATGTTGTGCACTAAAAAGTGATTTAATTTAATATATTTTACTTGATGCAAAGTCATAATTTCCTCAAGAACGACTGAAATCCTGTAGTGTTCTGTTGCTGGGTAATGCTGGCAGCTGAGGTGTGTCTAGGCAGATGGCCACACACAAAGGCCCTCCAACAAAGGGATTAAATGTTGTTATTTATGATGTCCTCTTTCAGTTTAAATTATATGTACATATTATCAGTGTTATTTGGTGTTGGGAATGGGCGAGTTTTGTGTGTGTGTGTGTGTGGGTGTGTGTTGAGGGGGGTGAACCTGTGGCCAATTAGCAGCAGAATCATAGCCCCCTGTGTTTCTCCTTCTGTCAATGCTACAGTACACTACATCAACACAGGTTAATCTTTCAGTTTACTTTGCTTTTTACAGTTTAGTTTAATTGAGTTGATATAATATTTTGTTTATGTGAAAATGATGGACAGATGGACAATCATGGATGGACCCTGCTACAAAAGTTCTCGTGTTCCCTGAATGGTATAGAAAAATTAAGTCCCTCCCCCCAAAAATACACATACACACTTAGCAGGGCTTTAGTGCTGCCTCTCCTGAGCGATGGATCAGACAGGCGAGTGCCTCCAACACTGCCATTATTAAACCTCACCTGGGACACCACACTGTGAATGTGGACTGCAGGCCTAAACATTAGCATTCCTGCTAAACATCCCCCCTGCTGCAGCTCCTCTCATCACATCACCTCCCAACTCCAGGGAACCCAAACCTCAGGGATGTCTCAGCTCCCTCCATGGACTTCCCTTCAAAAGAAATGTGTGAAATGTGCCAGGCGGGCTGTAGATAACCATTTATTTTACGCTTCTCTTATCTATAACAGTCCAACAGTAGTGCAGTGTAGAGGAATTGACAGGATTTGTGCTGTGAATATGAGGCAAAGAGTGTGTTTAAAAAATGCACTGATTGTATTTGGAATGTTGTTTTTTCTTTGGTTTTCAAGATAATATGCAGAAAGTAGAGGAAATAGAGGCCTTTTCACTCTTCAGAGGTACAAACATCAAAGTCAAGTTTGCTTTGATTTGCGGGTGTAGAGCCTCAGGAACGCAATCATTTAGACAGTAATAATCAGAGATGACAGCAGAAATCTTTCTGTTTTGGTCTCTCCAATGGTTGATATCCACTTTGTTGCTTGGTGGGTATTTTTTGTTGTTGTTGTTGTTGTTGTTTCTGGCGCAATCATATATTGAAAGTTGTGTTTGTCTGGATTCGTGACATGCTTACATGTGCATGTGTGTATGTGTCTATGTGTATTCGCTGGAAGTGTTCCTTTGAAAACGCTGAGGGAGACGTGTGGGTACTGCATCTATCCTGTGAAAAGTCTCACCCTTTGCTCCGGGTACACCACCATGAGTGGAGCTCAGTCTGTTCACCATCTGGAGCTTTCAGCACAGGCGGGCAGCTCTCTAGCCAGTCCCTTATGTTCACATGCAAACGATACAAGTCTGAAGAACGCATATTGGAATTAACAAAGGAATCCATGCTTACTCACTGCGCAGACGTTGGTGTGGACAGGGGCAGAAGTGTTTCCAAAGGGCATTTTTTGTGGGGGCACTTCTGGGGGCTGTTCATTTCAGGATTTTTGGTTATTTTATATTATTTTAACTTATTTTATAAGTTATTTTAATGTTGTGGTATATGCAAATGTAATGTATCTTCAAGTCTATATTTGTTGCAAGAACCAAGAACAGATGTAATCCTATTAAATGCCCTTTAAGTAATTACAGTGACAATGTTATATTATTCAACTCTTTACTTAAACCATGATGATCATTAAGCTCATCTATGAAATGTATTATTATTATTATTATTATTATTATTATTATTATCATCATCATCATTATTATTACCTAGAAACAGAAAACTTTGCACGCTATCTTCATACTTTCTGTCTGTTTCATACTTTTATAGGCAGCTTGTTAAAAGTGCTGTGTATATTGATATGTTATCTTAATAATCCTAAATATATGTGGCATCATGATCATTAACTGAACATATTTTCTAGCTGGGGTCTAACTTAAATTCATATAAGATAACAGATTGCTGAAGTAATTTGTTCAAACTGGAGTGGCTACAGTAACAATGACAAAGCTGAAGTTAGCTTATTCACCAGCTTCATTTCATCTTAAATGGTGAAAAGCAGCAGTTACATTCTGCGGCCCGTACAGATGATGCACCAATTAAGGTGGAATTGAACATTTAAACAAGATGCTGTCAAATAGAAAGCTTTAGTGACAAATAATTACCCCTTGAATGGTCAGGATTCACTGGCCCAAAGTAATATTATACACTTCTATAACCTAAGAACAGCTCAGCCAGTTTGCAACTACAGATAAGCTAATGAATGATAAGCCTTAGCATGTAATAAGTCTGGGATGTTAGGGGTTAACATGTTCGTGACTAACACAAGTAGAAATCTGGTGAATCATTTAAACACCATAAGCATTTGCCAAAGTATAACACTGTGGCTCAGTGGCTATCATAGACAATAAATGCTGTTTCACTCCTTTTTCACTCCTTGTGCTGTGAAAACATACAAATAGTGACATACTCCAAAAGCCAGCTTGTGCATAAACACTGTGATGCAATTAGTTAGCTGGCCAGGAAAGCTTTGGCCAAACTTATAAACAACATTGCTATTATAATGTAGGTGTTTTGTTATTATGTCTTTATTGCCATACATAACAAATAGGCGTGACATACTTACAGTTTCATGCATTGGGAAAGTTGAGATAACATGGCTGAGTATTTTGAAGTCACACAGAACTATCACTGTCATATGACATATGTTAACCTTTGAGAGCTCATCAAAAAGGACACTAGAAATTTTGAGACAGAAGGGGCAGGGGCTTGACCCCCATCACTCCACATGCCCCATGCCCAGCAGTGCTTACTCATGCACTTCATAAACTGATGATGAGCTCCGTGTAAAAGAAACTCCAGCCTGAAGAGTATTAGCCTTCCGCCCAATGACCGCTGGGATAGGTTCCAGCACTCCCTGTGACCCTGAGGGAGAAGCGGCTTAGAAAATGTGTGTGTATGTGTGTGTGAAGAGTTTTATAGCATACAGGAACTCTTAGCAAACATTTGTCATGTTTTCCCATAAGCTCTTATGCAATCTGAACCTGGTGCTGTACGTGGGATGTAAAACGGGGGTCCTGTAGGCTGATGGCAGGAACAGTGTGGAAAGTGTATTTTTGAAAATAATTGCATGCTCTCACGATGTCAGTCAAACAGGACATGCAGTTTCTTTTGGTCTGGTCAACAGTTTTGCTCACGTTGGCAGGCTTAATGGCCACATTAGGAAAATCTAAATTTCCTGACTTTTTTTGAGATCCAAAAATTTCAAAATGTACCATTCACTCCAGAGTCCATACAGTCTATATATGGAAAGCAACCTGCAAAAGAGCCCATTCTGAATTCATTGTTTATGTGACCTTACAAAAACCATCATATATACACACAGCACTATGCAAACATCATAAGCACCTGAAAAAATTGTGTTAAAAAGCTGTTTAACTTAGAGCAAGCATTTATTTGCTTAGCACTACATTAGAACAAATATGAAATATGAACACATTATATTAATACAGTAAGTAGTAATTTTATGTTTCAGTGTGTTTGCTTAACCATTTCAGAAGAAGAATCAGAAGAAGAATCAGAAGAAGTTTTATTGTCATTGTCAATGAACAGGATTCACAGACTAGGAATTTGCTTCGGCATGAAGGTGCAACATAAAAACAAGTAGTAATAGGCATGCAAAATTAAGTCCACATAAATAAATATGCAAATATAAAATATAGATAGAATGAATAAAAATAAAAATACAAAAGGCATGTACAACAGTACTATATACAACAGTGCACATGGAGTAGGGCAATTCTTCCGCTAAGTAAAGTGACCAAGGCAGGGTTATAAAGAGGTAAGTGACGTGGTTATATATTGTTCTTGAGTCCAATGGCAGAGGGGAAGAAACTGTTCCTGTGGCGGGAGGTTCTGGTCCGAATGGACCGAAGCCTCCTGCCCGAGGGGAGTGGATCAAATAGTCCGCGTGCGGGGTGAGAAGGGTCTGCTATAATCCGATCCGCTCTCCCCACAGTCCTGGAGACGTACAGGTCTTGGAGAGATTGGAGGCTGCAGCCTATCACCTTCTCAGCGGAGCGCACAATGCGCTGCAGCCTTTGTCTGTCCCTGGCAGTGGCCCCGGTATACCACACTGTGATGGAGGAGCTGAGGATGGACTCGATGATGGCCGTATAGAACTGTACCATCAGCTGGGCCGGCAGTTTGGCTTTCCTCAGCTGCCACAGAAAGTACATCCTCTGCTGGGCCTTCTTGATGAGGGAGCTGATGTTTAGCTCCCACTTGAGGTCCTGGGTGATGGTGGTGCCAAGGAACCGGTAACAGTCCACAGTGGTGATGGGGGTGTTGGTAAGGATAAGGGGGGGCAGGGGGCTTGTGGCTTTCCTGAAGTCCACAGTCATCTCCACTGTCTTCTGGGCATTGAGCACCAAGTTGCTGTTGCTGCACCAGGTCACCAGCCGGTCCACCTCCTTCCTGTAGGCAGACTCATCACCGTCTGAGATGAGTCCAATGAGGGTGGTGTCGTCCGCAAACTTAATCAGTTTGACAGAGTCATGGATGGAGGTGCAGCAGTTGGTGTACAGGGAGAAGAGCAGAGTTTCCCCTCACAGCCCTGAGGAGATCCTGTGCTTAAAGTGTGTATCCGAGACAATCTTCCCCAGCCGTACTCGCTGACTGCGGTCCGTGAGGAAGTCTGTGATCCACCTGCAGGTGGAGTCGGGCACATGGAGCAGAGAGAGCTTGTCCTGGAGCAGAGTGGGAAGGATAGTATTGAATGCAGAGCTGAAGTCCATGAACAGGATCCTAGCGTAGGTTCTTGGGGAGTCCAGATGCTGCAGGATGAAGTGGAGGGCCAGGTTTATGGCATCATCTATGGACCTGTTGGCTCTGTAGGCAAACTGCAGGGGGTAGAGAAAGGGGGTTGGTGATGGACTTGAGGTGGGATAAAACCAGACGTTCAAAGGTCTTCATGACTACGGACGTCAGGGCCACAGGCCTGTAGTCATTAAGTCCTGTGGCGCGTGGTTTCTTGGGGACAGGGACGATGATGGAGGACTTGAAACAGGCTGGGACATGGCATGACTCCAGGGAAGAGTTGAAGATTCCCGTGAAGACTGGGGCCAGCTCATCAGCACAGTGTCTCAAGGTGGCAGAGGACACGGAGTCAGGGCCCGAAGCCTTGTGTGGATTTAGCCTCTTAAACAGCCTGTTCACATCCTCCTCCTGGACTGAGAGGGCAGAGGGGGCAGATGGGCAATCCAAAGTGGTTGAGTGTATTGTGGTGTGGGGGGTGGAGGATGGGGGGTGTGAGTCTCATGACTTCAAAACGTGAATAGAAGTCGTTAAGGTCGTTAGCCAGTTTGAAATCTTCTGAACAATGAGGTGCTCTGGGCCTATAGTTGGTGATCTCTTTCAGCCCCCTCCATACAGTGGCAGAGTCGTTAGCATAGAACCGCTGCTTCAGACAAGCATTGTACTTGGATTTAGTCTTTAACACCTCCCTGCTAAATTCATACTTTGCACCTCTGTAGCTGACTCTGTCTCCCTCTCTGAAAGCAACCTCTTTCTGCTGGCGAAGCTGTCTGAGTTTTGGTGTGAACCAGGGTTTATCATTATTAAAAGTGATTCTGGAGCGTGATGGGATGATGCTGTCTTCACAGAAATGTATATATGACGTCACGGTATCTGTGTATTCATCTAAGCTGTCTGTAGAAGCCTTGAACATGTCCCAGTCTGTGGTGTCCAAACATGTGCGTAGCTCCTCCACAGCTTCACTGGTCCACTTTTTATATGTCCTCACGACAGGTTTAGAGAGCTTTAGTCTCTGTCTGTACGCAGGGATCAGGTGAACCATGACATGATCTGAGAGACCTAAAGCCGCACGGGGCACAGCATGGTAAGCACCACTCACTGTAGTGTAAAAGTGATCCAACGTGTTCCCCTCTCTTGTCGGGCATGTGACAAACTGTTTATATTTCGGTAGTTCATGACTAAGTTTCCCTTTGTTAAAATCTCAGAGGATTATGACAAGGGAGTCCGGTAAAAACCACTCCACGTTCATAATCTGGTCCGTCAGAGCACGCTCTGCTTCGTGCACATCGGCGCTCGGTGGAATGTAAATAGCGGCCAGAATAAATGAGGAAAACTCATGTGGAGAGTAGAACGGTTTACAATTAATGAAAATGTATTCCAGAGAAGGAGAGCAGTGTTGGGAAATCACTGTTACATCGGAGCACCAGGCGTTGTTGATATAGAAACAGACTCCTCCACCTTTCGTTTTACCTCCGGCAAGTTCCCGTTGTCTGTCCGCGCGGAGGAGCTGGAATCCCTCAAGATGGAGCGCACACTCCGGGGTCTGTGTGTTCAACCACGTCTCGGTGAAGCACAACACACTAGAGGAGGAAAAGTCGCTATTTCTTCTCATCAGCAGCGCTATCTCGTCCATTTTATTGGAGAGTGAGCGGACGTTGGAGAGGAAAATCCCAGGTAGGGGCGTGTGCATCCCCCTTGTGCCAAGGCGCACGAGTACACCAGCTCGCTTCGCTCTTCTTCGCGGCGTCTCACTTTTTTGTTTATAAAGTGCACTAATAATGCAGCAGGCACTAGAAAAACTGGTGAAATGTCTGTAGGGGTTGTTGTTCTGATGTTTAGTAGCTCCTCGCGGCTGTAGGAGCCCGAAGACACACGAATAACGCACAAAAACAAACAAAACAAAGAGCACCCGAACACCAGGGCAGCCGTTCGTGGCGCCATCTTGGATTTTGCATTTCCAAACCTCTTCTTGAAGAAGCGCAGCATTATATGTAGTTATCATCCAACACCTGGTTTTGCTGAATCAGTCCTTCATTATGTTTAGTCATTTGTGCTGCTACTGGAATTTAACCTACGCAGTGGCTGAGGGTGCCAAAGAGAAATCTGGAGCCAAACTTGTGTTCTTCTAACCAGCTTGTAAAAAAATTGTTACTTTGTACACTGTTAGTATTAATTTACATTTTTTTAATGCTGTGTGTGATTTTACAATCAACAGCACAATTATCACCCAGGTAAATGGTTCTAAACAATTACCATAGGTACAGTGGGGAAAAAAGTATTTAATCAGTCATCAATTGTGCAAGTTCTCCCACTTAAAAAGAGGAGAGAGGCCTGTAATTGACATCATAGGTAGACCTCAACTATGAGAGACAAAATGGGGAAAATGTCTGATTTTTAAATTAATTTATTTGCAAATAAATAAGTAAGATAAGTAAGAAAATAAGTATTTGGTCACCTACAAACAAGCAAGATTTCTGGCTGTCACAGACCTGTAACTTCTTCTTTAAGAGGCTCCTTTGTCCTCCACTCATTACCTGTATTAATGGCACCTGTTTGACCTCGTTATTTGTATAAAAGACACCTGCCCACAACCTCAAACAGTCACACTCCAAACTCCACTATGGTGAAGACCAAAGAGCTGTTGAAGGACACCAGAAACAAGATTGTAGTCCTGCACCAGGCTGGGAAGACTGATTCTGCAATAGACAAGCAGCTTGGTGTGAAGAAATCACAATAATCAATAATCAGAAAATGGAAGACCTACAATACCACTGCTAAATCTCCCTTGATCAGGGGCTCCGTCAGATCTCAGCCCGTGGGGTCAAAATGATCACAAGAACGGTGAGCAGAAATCCCAGAACCACATGGGGGGACCTAGTGAATGACCTGCAGAAAGCTGGGACCAACGTTACAAAGGCTACTGTCAGTAACACACTACGCCGCCAGGGACTCAGATCTTGCAGTGCCAGACGTGTCCCACTGCTTAAGCCAGTACATAGCCGGGCGCGTCTGAGGTTTGCTAGAGAGCATTTGGATGTTCCGGAAGAGTATTGGGAGAATGTCATATCGTCAGATGAAACCAAAGTAGAACTGTTTGGTACAAACACAACTCGTCGTGTTTGGAGGAGAGTGAATGCTGAGTTGCATCCAAAGAACACCATACCAACTGTGAAGCATGGGGGTGGCAACATCATGCTTTGGGGCTGTTTCTCTGCAAAGGGACCAGGACAACTGGTCCGTGTACATGAAAGAATGAATGGGGCCATGTATTGTGAGATTTTGAGTGCAAACCTCCTTCCATTAGCAAGGGCATTGAAGATGAAACGTGGCTGGGTCTTTCAGCATGACAATGATCCCAAGAACACTGCCAGGGCAACAAAGGAGTGGCTTCGTAAGAAGCATTTCAAGGTCCTGGAGTGGCCTAGCCAGTCTCCAGATCTCAACCCCATAGAAAACCATTTGAAAGTTGAAAGTCCGTGTTGCCCCAAAACATCACTGCTCTAGAGGAGATCTGCATGGAGGAATGGGCCAACATACCAGCAACGGTATGTGCCAACCTTGTAAAGACTTACAGGAAACGTTTGACCTGTCATTGCCAACAAAGGACATATAACAAAGTATTGAGATTAAGTTTTGTTATTGACCAAATACTTATTTTCCACCATTATTTGCAATTAAATTATTTAAAAATCAGACAATGTGATTTTCTGAATTTTTTTTTCCTCATGTTGTCTTTCATTGTTGAGGTCTACCTATGATGTCAATTTCAGGCCTCTCTCATCTTTTTAAGTGGGAGAACTTGCACAATTGGTGTCTGACTAAATACTTTTTTTCCCCACTGTACCTATAACTTTTGAAAGAAAAAAAGTTGGAAAATGGTCATGTAAAAATTCATTCCTGTCACGATTGGCCCCTCCCAGTCCTCCATGTGCTTTCTTTGTTTTGATTCTTCCCTGTAATGCCCCCTTGTTTCTTGACTCCACCCTTGATTGTTCTCACCTGTGTTATCCACCTGTGTATTGCTAACCCTTGTTGTTTCCTGGTATTTAAGCCCTGTGTTTTCCCCTGTTAGTTGGCTGGTCTTTGTTTGGTCTTTGTATGATATTGTTTGGTGTTTGTTCTTTTGGTCTCCATTATATTTCCTAGTCTCTGTTATTGTGTTTAGTTTGTATTCCTTTTTGATATGTCTATTCCTCGTTCCATCCGTGTTAGCTCTTTGACCCTGGACTGTCTTGACCCTGAGCATGGATTTGCCCCTAATAAATCTTGCTTATCTCAGCACATGCATTTGCCTCATCATAGCAACACGGCGGTACAGAAAGACCAGCTAACCAAGGCCACAGCAAGAGAGCGAGACTCCAGTATGTGGTTATTCCATTGGGATGATGCAGATGATGTTAGCCATGTCCCAACCCCACCAAGCCAGAGACAGCACTGAGGGTACACAGGGATCTCATTGTTCCCATAGAACTTGGAAGAAAGTTCCCACCTTGTGTTATGATGACGAGATCCCAGGTAAGTGCCTTGGGTCTACCCGTCTTGAGCAACGCTGCAGGGAGGAGTGACCTGTAGCACAAGACGAGGTTAGACGGAAGGAACATGCAGGAAACCCTTTCTATGGCACTCGGCTCGTTCTCAGGTGAAACTGCGAGCTTCCCATCGCTCGGGTGAGCCTTGGGAACGCCGAGAGGGTCCTCCAGGTTGGTGCAGCAGTTCGCCGCCCAAGTTCCTGATCCCATTGCCGCACCCTGCACCCAATCAGCCTGTTCCCATGGGCACACCACGCTCACGCCTCTGGACCTGCCGCCAGTTGCTGCAGGCCCGTCTGTCTCCGAGGACATCGCTGCAGGCCCGCCTGCCTCCGAGGATGTGGCTGCAGGCCTACCTGCCTCCAAGGATGTTGCAGCTCCTTTGTTCCCACCCGTCCTGCCCTCACCTGTGTCTGCTGCTCTGCTGCTCACCGTGGGCCTCCTGTTCCGCCTGTGTCTGTTGCTTCCCGTGGGCCTACTGTTCCACCTGTGTCTGCTACTGTACGCCCTGTTTGGCCTGCTCCTTTGTTCCTGGTTTGGTCTTGTTCCCTGTTGTTGTGTTTGTGCCTGTGCCCGTTCCTGTTGTTGTTCCTGTTCTTGTCTCTGCTTCTGTTTCTGTCCCGGTGTCTGTCTGTGTGTCAGTTCCTGTGCCTCTGTCTGTTCTGGTTCCTGTCTTTTGCCTGGTCTGTGTTGCGTTTTTGTTGGGTTGGGGTGCTGTCATGATTGGTCCCTCCCTGTCCTCCATGTGCTTTTGTTTTGTTTTGGTCTTGTCCATGTGCTTTCTTTGTTTTGATTCTTCCCTGTCCTACCCCCTTGTTTCTTGACTCCACCCTTGATTGTTCTCACCTGTGTTATCCACCTGTGTATTGTTAACCCTCGTTGTTTTCTGGTATTTAAGCCCTGTGTTTTCCCCTGTTAGTTGGCTGGCCTTTGTTTGCTCTTTGTAGTGTTAGGTATTGTTTGGTGTTTGATCTTCTGGCTTCTGTTGTGTGTTCAGTCTGTTTTCCTTTTTGTCATGTCTGTACCTCAATCTCTATGTGTTGGCTTGTTGACCCTGGACAGTTTTGACCCTGATTATGGATTTGCCCTTACTAAATCTCGCTTTTTTTGCATATGCGTCTGCCTCATCATTGCTCCACAGCATTACAATTCCAACTTCTTTTGTGCAAAAAAAAAAAAAAAAAAAAAAAAAAAAAAAATATATATATATATATATATATATATATATAAGCCAGAAAAAAATGCAAGACAAATATGGATAAACAAATATGGATATGCAGAATCTGTCTGCACTGAAGACAACATAAAATCAGGCACTGGACAAATAAGGACAATTAGCTTTGATGTTTTGACACCATTTTAGCTGTTGTATTATAAGAGCATTGTAAGTACCAAGTTCGCAGACAATGTTTTTTAAATTTGGTTTTGGCTTTGGGTGGGTAGAAAACAACATACTCCACATTCTTGAGCACAGGATGCCACTTTTATATATCCTACAGGTATATCTTTAGACCACAGTGGGAGCTTAAACACTGCCATGCATGTAATAAACAGAAAGCTTGAGACAGTGGTAAATAGCAACGGTTGCTAAGCAGAGATTGGAGGGTTAAGAAAACAAGGCAAAGCTTGGCCATAATAGAGTGACAGCAGGCATAGAAACCAAATTTCATTATCTTAAAAAAATGTGTCTTAATAAATATACTTTGCTCATTTAATTGAGTAGCCAGGGATCAATCTGAGATTGATTAATCCCAGGCCCAACCAGGCCCACCTGCATCTATGACCCTGACAGAAATCTGAAAAATCACTGCTCAAAAAACAGACTGATTTTGTGAGAACTGTCCTGGCCTGAGCTGATGTTCTAATGAGCAGCAAATTCCAGCTCTGAACTCTCCAGTGTCTCTAGGACCAGGACTAAGCACCTCCTTTTTAGGCTATCAGAAAAAATGATGTGTAAAGCCATCTGGCCATGAGGTATTTAACTATTTGATCTATTTGAAAAAAATATATATTTTATACACGAGTGTGTTAACTATTTCCAAGCCTCTTCTCAAGGGAAACCAGAATTTACAGTTACCATCCACTGTCTAGTTCAGCTGATCAGTCATTAACAAAGTTGAATCAGATTAGCTTCTGAAGGAATTTAACAAATCCAGGCAATGAATGGCACACAGAGAGAGTCAGTCAGGAACCAAGTATGTGTTATATGTATTCTTCTAACCAAGATAGTAATAATTATTAATAACTAATACAAACAAAAAAACACTAATCACATAAATTGTTTTAAATAATGTCAAAAACTTCTGTACTGCATTGTACATATTTCTTAAAGACTTGACTGAGATTGACTGTCTAGTAAAACATGAAAATGAGCTCCAAAGTTTAGAAGCGTAATAACTGCACGAGGCCTCTTCATGTTTTCTGTATTTTACAGAAAGTATGTGAAGAAGGTCAGTCTGTAGACCCAAGGTTACATGTTGGAACATAAACAGACAGGCGTTCTGTGATGTGAGTGGGTTCTAGGTTGTTTAGACCCGGTGCATGCAAACTTCTGCACACAGCTGTAGGTCCTGCTTTGAAATTGTGTATTGTATTACCCACAAGACCAACATGATCCTGATTACACAGCCATCATTTAACTTCCCTGGAGCTTTAATAAAGAAGCTCACCTTCATTTAGTTTACGGGGTCTCTGTACATGTCCTATCATTCAAAAGACTGTCAGAGCATTAAAGGGTTTCTCTGTTTCTCTGCTTGAGTTAAGAGAGGTTCATCAGCCAGTCTGGAATGACAGCCAGGCCTGGATAGACTGCAGATGGTGGGATGTTGCTAGCTCTAATCCAAATTCTAATTTCAGCATGTTATATGGATTTTACATCTTTATGGTTAATTAACTAATCAGACGAGCTTCTTCATGTGCAGTCACTGAGGCAAACAACTTTCACGCTCCTTGTGAACATGAACCAACAGTTGTTTGCTTTATTTCTGACCTTTGAGGTTCATGTATCAGTCCAGAGCTGCAGTGAGATATACACTGAGCACACCTTCATTTTACGTTTTTGTCTGTGCACTCTGAGACGTGCACTTTCATAAGATTAGAGAGCAGAATTTCACAAACCAAGAGTTGGTTTATAACACATTATCAGTGTAACTGCCACTGATCAGACGAATGAGAGAGATACCATAGCACCCTCACTGTCTCTGTCATGTTTCCCCGCTCTGTCTCTCTGTCTCTCTCTCTCACACACACATACACACACTCTCTCTGTCTTTCTCTTTCTCTTGCTCTCTTTCTCTGACTGTCTTTTTAAAATGCTGTCTTGCTCCCATTGGGCCTCATTCACCAATATCTTCCTACGTTTGTTTCTCGAGAAAAGTCCTAAGGAAAAGTCTATGTCAGATTCATAACATGCTCCTATAGACTTTTATGCTCTTGAGTGTGTGTAGATTCTGTTCTTACCTAAGAACAAATCCCTAATAAGAACAGATTGGTGAATATCCTTGAATATTGCATAGTGAGTTTTTAAAAGAAATTTCTTTTTAAGAACGGATGGTGAATGAGTCCAGTCTCCCTTTGAGACTCCCTCTTTCTCATGTTCTCTTTTGTCTCTGTCATGCTCTGTTTTTTCCAATCTTTGTCTGTCTATCCATCTCTTGCTTTATTGTTTGGTTATCTCTGTATCAAACACTCTCTCTGACTATATATACCTCTTTCTCTGTCGCTCTCAGTCTCTCTCGCTATGTCTTTCTCTTACTGACATTATTGGCAAAGTGATTCATGACGAACATAAAGAGAAGAAATTTTATATACAGCATATATATACAACCCCAATTCCAATGAAGTTGGGACATTGTGTAAGACATAAATAAAAAAAGAATATGATGATTTGCAAATCCTTTTCAACCTATATTCAATATTTGTGAACAACTGCATAAGCAAATAGTCCAACAGTTTAAGAACAACGTTTCTCAATGTAGAATTGCAAGGAATTTAGGGATTTCATCATCTACAGTCCATAATATCACCAAAAGATTCAGAGAATCTGGAGAAATCTCTGCAAGTAAGCGGCAAGGCAGAAAACCAACATTGAATGCCCGTGACCTTCAATCCCTCAGACGGCACTGCATTAAAAACCGACATCATTCTGTAACGGATATTACCACATGGGCTCAGGAACACTTCAGAAAACCACTGTCAGCGAACACAGTTCGTCGCTCCATCTACAAGTGCAAGTTAAAACTCTGCATTGCAAAGTGAAAGCCAAATATCAACAACACCCAGAAACACCACCGGCTTCTCTGGGCCCGAGCTCATCTGAGATGGACTGACGCAAAGTGGAAAAGTGTCCTGTGGTCTGACGAGTCCACATTTCAAATTGCTTTTGGAAATCATGGACGTCGTGTCCTCTGGGCCAAAGAGGAAAAGGACTGTCCGGATTGTTGTCAGCGCAAAGTTCAAAAGCCAGCATCTCTGATGGTTTGGGGGTGTGTTAGTGCCCATGGCATGGATAACTTGCACATCTGGGAAGGCACCATTAATGCTGAAAGGTACATACAGGATTTGGAGCAACATATGCTGCCATCCAAGCAACGTCTTTTTCAGGGACGTCCCTGCTTATTTCAGCAAGACAATGCCAAGCCACATTCTGCACGTGTTACAACAGCATGGCTTCATAATAAAAGAGTGTGGGTACTAGACTGGCCTGCCTGCAGTCCAGACCTGTCTCCCATTGAAAATGTGTGGCACATTATGAAGCACAAAATACAAAGGAGACCCCGGACTGTTGAACAACTGAAGTTGTACATCAAGGAAGAATGGGAAAGAATTCCACCTACAAAGCTTCAACTATTAGTGTCCTCAGTTCCCAAACGCTTATTGAGTGTTGTTAAAAGGAAAGGTGATGTAACACAGTGGTAGACATGCTCCTGTCCCAACTTCTTTGGAACGTGTTGCAGGCATCAAATTCAAAATGAGTGAATATTATACAATACAATACAATAAAGTTTATCTGTTTGAACATTAAATATCTTGTCTTTGTAGTGTATTCAATTGAATATAGGTTGAAAAGGATTTGCAAATCATCGTATTCTGTTTTTATTTATGTTTTACACAATGTCCCAACTTCATTGGAATTGGGGTTGTACATATATATATATATATATATATATATATATATATATATATATATATAACTTTTTGAAGTTTTCTTCTAATATGTAGGGCAGTTTTTCTGTGATTTTCTGCAATTGTAAACTCCCTTCCCTTTCTCCCTCTCTCCCTCCCTCTCTCTCTCGCTCCCTCTCTCTATCTCTCTCTCTCTGTAGTCTCGTCAGACTCCTGAGGGCGAGTTTCTGCCTCTGGACCAGAGGGAGTTGGATGTTGGCTTCGGGACGGGCGCTGATCAGCTCTTTCTCGTATCTCCTCTCACCATCTGCCACGAGATAAACCCCAAGAGCCCCTTCTTCGACCTCTCACAGCGCTCTCTCATGAGTGAGCAGTTCGAAATTGTTGTCATTCTGGAGGGCATCGTAGAAACCACAGGTTAGCATCACACTGAGATCACTACATAAACAAATGGGCTATAAATGATTCATACAAAGCCATTTTGTTGTTTATGAGAAAACAAGAAGTATAGCTGAGTTCAAAGCTTGCAACAGTGATTCACGACTTATGCATAATAAAGCAGCTGTATCATATCAAAAACAAATTTGCCTTGCTTTTATGAAACAAGAGTTTGAAGTAATGTGTGTAAACATTGCTAAAGGGTCAAAACATAACATGCATTATCGATGAATAATGCTTGAGCATTTGTACTTTAAAATAAGTATAATTTTAGAACTATATGAATGTACACATACATGTGTGTGGTATGACAGACTTTCAAATGATATCTGTTGGTTTTTTTGGATTATATATTGAAAGTGATAGTTTTATAATTTGATGAACTTACAAATAGGTTCAACATGTGAATTACTGTAATAGCTCCCCCTATTAACACATGCCCACTGATCTTTGCAATTGTCAGTCAATCTGACAATCCCTTGTCATCGCACTACTATATTGAAATGTTTGTAAATCATGATGTTAGATTGCCTGCATAATTTGGCTTGCTTCTTTAGAGTAATGACCCCACTGATTGATGCTTGTCATAATTCAATCAGTGGTAGTATTTGTATATACCACTAGTAGTATAGTATAGTAGTATAAGTAAGTTTTGTGGTGATTGGCCAGTTCTAAGGCTGTCAAATACCTGCTCCTACCTCTAATCTTATTCACTGACTGCAACCTTTTTTTTTCCAGATATCAGCCTCATAGAACCTGAGCCAGGATAGCACATAGCATGTGAAATTTCATGTCAGTTAGACAGTGTTTGGTTGGATAACATTTTCTTGCATATTATAGCACCAAGCAATGCTGTTGCTCCAAAATTCCTTATGGTTCCCCTAAGGCAGAGATTCTCAATCCCGTGGGCCATGATGGCACTTCTAGGGGGTCGATGGCCTTGAACACCTTTAGGATGAATTGGAACATTGATTGTGAGCCAGGCCTTCTTGTCATAATCAGTGCCTAACTTTACAATTTCCCTTTTACCTGAACAGCCACACAGCCCTACAGACACTCCAAAATCTTGTGGAAAGCTTTCCCAAAAGAGTGGAGGCTGTTTTAGCTGCAAAAGAGGTACAACTCCGTATTAATGTCCATGGGTTTGAGACGTCCAACACGCTCATATAGGTGTAATGGTCAGGTGTCCACATACTTTTGGACATATGGGGTGCTTCATACAGGATCATACAGATTTATTTTTGACACAATGAAACAGCTTCTCACAGCTAAAGATACATACATAATACATACAAGATACATACATAATCAAAGGCAAGGCAGTCAGAGAAAGAGCGAGTGAGAGAGAGCAGAGTCAGGCTGCATTCTGTGATGAACTGACAGAACAAAAAGTCTCTGACGATTTAGAATCATCTGCAAGGTGAGATCAAGGTGCAAATGTTTCTTTGTTAATGCATTTTTAAGTAAGTTACACTCCAAACACAACTTTTTCAAATGTTTTTTCAGAACACTTTAAATTCTGGCAAGTAACTCTGTCTTGGCTCTTTTCTCGCATGAGGTCATATTTGTTTTGTGAGTGTGCACATAAATCAGTATGCGTGTGCTCACACTCACCAACCACAGTCTGATAAGATTACCTTTTGGGCTAATAAGTCTAAAAAAACAAAATAGGAGCAAAACAAATAGGAGTGCAACAGAATTTGTGAGAATGTTTAGGGGGAATCTATACTAGACTAGATTTCCTGTATTCCGGTCTTTTATGGTTGTTTGCCTCTAAAATAGCAACAGAATCATATTTTATGTGGGTAAACATTTTTTCTTAAGTTGACTCCTATGTAATAAATTTTTGAGTGTGGACTAGTTCCACCAATCAGGGCCTGCACCACTGCATCACACACCAAACAACAACAACAACAAAATTCTCTTAATAGATTTTCTTTTGAACTTTTGGATACTTGAAAATGTTTGTAAGTTAATGCTTTTGTGCTTTTACTCAATGCATTTCTGGCTTCACATTTCTACAAAGTAAGACTTTGAGAGGTTTTGTACTTTTTCCATCTCTGTCATTCACACATGAGTCAAACTGCAAAAATCTTTCTGAATTATTCATCAGAATCAGAAGAAGTTTTATTGCCATTGTCAATGACAGGATTCACAGACTAGGAATTTGCTTCGGCATGAAGGTGCAACATAAAAACAAGTAGTAATAGGCATGCAAAATTAAGTCCACATAAATAAATACTCTATGCAAATATAAAATATAGATAGAATTAATAAAAAATACAAAAGGCATGTAACAACAGTACTATATACAACAGTGCACGTGGAGTAGTGCAATTCAAGTAAAGTGACCAAGGCAGGGTTATAAAGAGGTAAGTGACGTGATTATATATTGTTCTTGAGTCCAATGGCAGAGGGGAAGAAACTGTTCCTGTGGCGGGAGGTTCTGGTCCGAATGGACCGAAGCCTCCTGCCTGAGGGGAGTGGATCAAATAGTCCATGTGCGGGGTGAGAAGGGTCTGCTATAATCCGATCCGCTCTCCCCACAGTCCTGGAGATGTACAGGTCTTGGAGAGATGGGAGGCTGCAGCCTATCACCTTCTCAGCGGAGCGCACAATGCGCTGCAGCCTATGTCTGTCCCTGGCAGTGGCCCCAGTATACCACACTGTGATGGAGGAGCTGAGGATGGACTCGATGATGGCTGTGTAGAACTGTACCATCAGCTGGGCCGGCAGTTTGCTTTCCTCAGCTGCCGCAGAAAGTACATCCTCTGCTGAGCCTTCTTGATGAGGGAGCTGATGTACATGATGATGGGTGATGGTGGTGCCAAGGAACCGGTAACAGTCCACAGAGGTGATGGGGGTGTCGGTAAGGATAAGGGGGGGCAGGGGGCTTGTGGCTTTCCTGAAGTCCACAGTCATCTCCACTGTCTTCTGGGCATTGAGCACCAAGTTGCTGTTGCTGCACCAGGTCACCAGCCGGTCCACCTCCTTCCTGTAGGCAGACTCATCACCGTCTGAGATGAGTCCAATGAGGGTGGTGTCGTCCGCAAACTTAATCAGTTTGACAGAGTCATGGATGGAGGTGCAGCAGTTGGTGTACAGGGAGAAGAGCAGAGGGGAAAGTACACAGCCCTGAGGAGATCCTGTGCTTAAAGTGTGTATCCGAGACAATCTTCCCCAGCCGTACTCGCTGACTGCGGTCCGTGAGGAAGTCTGTGATCCACCTGCAGGTGGAGTCGGGCACATGGAGCAGAGAGAGCTTGTCCTGGAGCAGAGTGGGAAGGATAGTATTGAATGCAGAGCTGAAGTCCACAAACAGGATCCTAGCGTAGGTTCTTGGGGAGTCCAGATGCTGCAGGATGAAGTGGAGGGCCAGGTTTATGGCATCATCTACGGACCTGTTGGCTCTGTAGGCAAACTGCAGGAGGTAGAGAAAGGGGGTTGGTGATGGACTTGAGGTGGGATAAAACCAGACGTTCAAAGGTCTTCATGACTACGGACGTCAGGGCCACAGGCCTGTAGTCATTAAGTCCTGTGGCGCGTGGTTTCTTGGGGACAGGGACGATGATGGAGGACTTGAAACAGGCTGGGTCATGGCATGACTCCAGGGAAGAGTTGAAGATTCCCGTGAAGGCTGGGGCTCAGCTCATCAGCACAGTGTCTCAAGGTGGCAGAGGACACGGAGTCAGGGCCCGAAGCCTTGTGTGGATTTAGCCTCTTAAACAGCCTGTTCACATCCTCCTCCTGGACTGAGAGGGCAGAGGGGGCAGAGGGGGCAATCCAAAGTGGTTGAGTATATTGTGGTGTGGGCAATCCAGGGGGCAATCCAAAGTGGTTGAGTATATTGTGGTGTGGGGGGTGGAGGATGGGGGGTGTGAGTCCATGACTTCAAAACGTGAATAGAAGTCGTTAAGGTCGTTAGCCAGTTTGAAATCTTCTGAATAATGAGGTGTTCTGGGCCTATAGTTGGTGATCTCTTTCAGCCCCCTCCATACAGTGGCAGAGTCGTTAGCATAGAACCGCTGCTTCAGACGAGTATTGTACTTGGATTTAGCCTTTAACACCTCCCTGCTAAATTCATACTTTGCACCTCTGTAGCTGACTCTGTCTCCCTCTCTGAAAGCAACCTCTTTCTGCTGGCGAAGCTGTCTGAGTTTTGGTGTGAACCAGGGTTTATCATTATTAAAAGTGATTCTGGAGCGTGATGGGATGATGCTGTCTTCACAGAAATGTATATATGACATTGTTGTGACATCACAGCCATAGACACATTTACGTTTGGCCGGCCATTCAGTCTACAGCAGTCTAGTCCACCTATTCACACTGAAGTTATAAGAAGTGTTGTTAGCAGCATTATGGTGTCAGAAGAAAAGTAAAAAAAAAAATGTCAAAAAAATGGGAAAAAACTTTTATAAAATAGTTAATTGTTGGGCTGGTTGTTCATGGCAGTCAAGAAGCTCATGCATCATTTTACTATTACATTTAAAATGACAAATTTTGCAGAATTCTGCTGTACTTCCAAAAGGCCAAGGCATCCAACAGGAATGACTGACAGTTTGTTCCATTTTTAGCCTAAACTGCTGTTTGAATGAGGCACAAAACAGAGCAGCTAGTTGGAACATCATCTACATACTGCACGTGGATCATTCTACTGAATTAATTTAAGCTTAATTCCATTAAGTACCATAATAAAATAAATTATAAAAAAAAACTATTAGGTATTCAAACCTTAGATATGTACAAAGTTTATGTTATGATCTATTTAAATTGAGGTAATTATCTGCTAAATACATATAAAATTGGTAGTTTTTATTTTTGAAGCTTTAGATTTATCATAAATGTTATTTTTAAATAAAAAAAACTTCATTTAAATTTAATTAAAAAAAATATGTAACATTCATATTGGAAAATGGGAATCTAAAAATGAACTTGAATGAAAAAAAAACTCACAAATTATTTTTGAAGTTTTGAAATTTGGAATATGTCCCCTTACATTTCTTTTTCCAAGATTTACTCATTGCCTCTGACTCTGTCATTTCTCTCTCTTTCTCTCTCTGTTTCTCCAAGGTATGACCTGCCAGGCTCGCACTTCTTACACCGAAGACGAGGTTTTGTGGGGTCACCGCTTCCTGCCCGTCATGTCTCTTGAGGAGGGCTTCTTTCGGGTCGACTACTCCCAGTTCCACAGCACCTTTGAGGTTCCCACACCCCCCTACAGTGTCAAGGAACAAGAGGAGACGTCCTGCTTGCCTTCCCCGGCTCCTCCCCTCACCCCCACCCCAGGTGACCCCAGGATCAGCCGCAGGGAGCGCATCTTCTCCCTGGATGGCGTCCCACAGGAGGAGCCCGCCTCAAGGCTACCCAGCAAGCTCCAGCGCATGAGCTCCAGAAATGGCAAAGAGGCCCTGAAAGCCGGAGGTGGTCCAGCAACACAGCAGGCCAGTGAGAAAGCATCTAGTACAGGCGACCTGCCACTGAGGGTTCAGCACCTGGGCTCCTTTGCCAGCCCAGAGGAACCAGTGGGGAACCAGCAGCTCCAGCTGAAGCCTCTGAAGGTGGGCTCAGATGCCCAAACCCAGTCTGCCGGAGAATTAGAGCACCACAGACTGACTCTACTGCCTCCGCCTATTCCAGGGCCAAATCTCAACCCCCTGCCTGTGGCCGGCAGCCGGCCAGAGGACAATCTGCCTGCCAAACTGCGCAGGATGAACGTGGACCGCTGATGCATGAGCCAAGACACTATTGACTTCGTACAATGGACTCAAGACTGAGCAAAGAGGCTTCAAGAGACCAGAGCTTGTTCTAAAGCACCATTTAAAACATGTACTTAAACTGGACTATACTGTGATTCTTTTAATTCAGTGGTTCCCCAACTTGGTCCCGGAGTGTCCCTGCCTAGTGCTGGGTGGTACTGATCAATATCACAATATATCATCAATATTGCAATATTTTCCAAAACCATGAGTAAAATAACCAAATACAATGATATCATAGCATTCAAAGATATTTAAGTTTGTATGATTAAAGTATGATTAAAGACACCCATGCTTCCTGAATAGCTTTTGCTAGAATTGAGTTTGAGCATAGGTGTTGATAGAAGTGTTTTGTTGTCTTTTATATATTTTTATTTATTTTCTAAATCGTGCATCAACATGACCACTGTGCCCCTGTGCTCTGGGGATAGCTGCTTTATATAGTGTTAAGATATAAAGATTACTATTATATGTTACTATAAGGTATTGTAGACAATGTTGATGAAAACTGTCTAACAGAGTTCACCACCAACCCCCAAGCACAGGTGGAGCTCACACATACATTAAACAGAAAAGAAAAAGCTATAAAGTACTGTGCAAAAGACCACTTTTCATTTATTTAAATTCCAGTCAAATGAGCCATTCAGTGCAAGCTATTAATTTTTCATTTCTGAGGAGATATAAGATAATCCACTTGCATAAGGAAGGGGAAAGTCAAAGGGAAACATGAAGTTTCATAAAAATTACTAAAGTTAAAAAATACCAAAAGATATGGAGAAAATGGAGTTCCTAACAACTGTGCAAGACCAGGCAGACCAAGTCTTTCCCTATCAGATAAACAGCACTTAAATCTTTCATCTTTGAGAGAGAGAGGAGAAAATCAAGCTCCACTCTTGACTCAGATCTGAAAATATCCACGGGTGCCTCTGTCCATCATACTGAGAAGACAAGTCAACACTTTGTGTCTGAAAGGATGTGTAACTGTCAAGATCCCTTTACTGAGAAAAGGAAGTACATAAAAGAGGAAATTTGCTGGTGTTCTCTGAACACTGGGCCTCATTCAACAACTGATCTTAAAATTTTCTTTTTCAAACCCACTTACACAGTTTTCACCAAGACAGCAAGGTTTACTTATTAGGGATTTGTTCTTGGGTAAGAACAGAATCTACACACACTCAAGAGCACAAAGGTATGAACAATTCTGCAGTTTAAGAACACGTCATGAATTTGATGAAGACTTTTTCTACCTTTCTCAAGAGCACATTTAAGCAAATTGACCTGCTCAGAGTCCAGACCTCAACATCATTGAATGTGTGATTGTTTGCACTGTGAGATGCAGAAAATGCAACCAGCTTCTGAACTCTAAAGGTTTGGAAAATATTCCTGCAGATTAAGCACTCTAAAAAGAAAGGTGGTTACTTTTGCACAGTAATATGTATATATATACATATATATCCATCCATCCATACATACATACATATACATACACACACACACACACACACACACACACACACACACACACAATAACAGCCATTTTCATACATGCAGTTGCTCAAATCAACACCCTTTATCTGTTTACCTGTAAGCAAAATAATGAGGGAATAACACACACTGGCCACGGAACATCTTAATAATTAAGCAATTACTTTTGCGGTCCTAAACAGGATATGATGGGGGCTGTGCATGAAACCTACACCATTACACAATTTGGATGTAAATACCTTCAAATGAAAGCCTGCACTTTCAGATTCAATATTTAAAAAAAAACCTCCAATATGCTGCCAATGTCCAAATATGTCCATAACACTACAAATAAGAGTACACCCCTGCTCTGCACATTTTAGTATTTTCCTGCTTTAACACCCCCCACTTCAACTCAGAAAGGGCTTGTTCATTGGCCGATTAGTTGTATTGGGTGTGCTAAATCGGAGAAAACACTAAATGTGCATGGCCGGGGATTCCAGGACCAGGATTGGGATCCACTGTTTCAAGCAATTACACAAAGGAAACAGCCATGTCTTGCACTGCTTTATTCAAGAATCAAACTGATTAATTCTTTGTTGATGACAATGATACCATAAGTGTTCTGTTCAGATTCAAGTAAGCTTCATATTTGCAGTACTAATACGAAAATACACACCTTTATTGCTGTAGTGCAAAAATTCTCACATGTATCACATTATTCTATTTATTAATTCACTCTTGACTGATCAAACTGAAGCATATTATCTTTTTGTTTCTGACAGACCTATACTTTCAATAAGTTCTTTAGAAATGACTTATTTAGAAATGTCTTTTTGTATGTGAAGGCTTTACAATGTGAAAAGTTTCTTGTCACGTGCTATTGTCTTTCAATAAGATTACTTAAATGTCCTTATGACGTTAGTCTGAAGATGTGAATTATACCCAGCAGACCTCATGAGGCGAGCATAAGGACTTTGAAATGCTTCTTCGCGATATAGAACATATTGCAATATACGACGCAGGATGTTGGCACACTGTACACTTAATATATGCATTTGCTTCTACATGGAGATCATTTAAATAATATTTTCATCTAATTAAAATTCGAATAAATCATTTGGGGAGTGCTGTTTTCATGTCACGTTAATTGATACCCACCACTTGTACATGTATACCCTGCAGCGTGTAGTTGTATCAGTGAATAGAGTCCTGAAGTGGCAATCTTATTGGTTTATTAAACATGACATCTGAGCTGGTGCTTATTGCAGTGACTATAGGACATTTACATTAGGTGCCATCGGTATTTATGGATGAGTGACCCACACATAGGCATCAGATAGATCAGCAATTACTATCGCTGTTGCAACCCTGCGGCTCTCACCTCAGGCCATGGGTGGAAGTGAAAGTAATTCAGTTTGTCTCCAGCAGGACATCAATCAAGTGGCTATTTACCATGCAGAACGTGACTTCATTACTCTTAATTGCGTCTGAAAAGGAGGAACTTCTCTTGCAACATTCATTACCACAGCAGTTTGGTATGTTTCGGCTAGAGAGGGTCTGTATGACTCACTTAGGAACAGTTCGGCCTGCAGCGCTGCTCTTAACATCCTTGAACACAGGCCAAGCACATTGGCTCTTCTGTTTGGGGAGCTTTGATGATGTGACTATAGAAGCAAAGCCACCATAACTCAGTCAGTGTTGTAATAAATCCATGACATGCAGCCCACCAGGAGTTGTCTTTCCATGGACGAATGCTCATTAGCCCTTGCACAAACATGCAACTGCTCCAACAGCACAAATTTGGTGATTTCCTTGCCGAGTGACAGCTTTGCAACTGTAATTTTCACCTATAATACTACACCAGCAGGGAATATAAAACAAGACTCCTATGTAGAAAATTAAAAACGTGCCAAGAGTGGTCATAAATTCAGAATACGCTGACCTGCAACTCTGGACCAGCAGATGAGTTAGAGAGTGCTTTCTTTTTATGGAGGGGGTGTAGCTATCTCTAACATGAAGGACAAGGTTATTTCCCTGCATATAAAGGCCCTTTTGAGACATCATATCGATTTCTGGATGCCGTCATATGCCCCGGGACAAATGTTACATCTGAATAATCTTGGCTGGCCTACTGCAGTGCCACAGCAAAAATGCACCCAAAGAAGTGCAGAGGAAGAATGGCATTATAAAAAGACTTAGAGAATGAAGAAAGAGTCTATCTGGTTTCAATTGTCTACTGTAGGTATTGCAATCTATTGAAGTATTCAGTTTCAGGAGTCTACAGGATCTGTTACTAATTTCCAGTAAGAAATTCAAAACGTCTACTTTACTTCCTTGAATGCTAGGATTACTATTCAGTTATTAATCTTAAGACAAGTTATTCTTTGATTCTTTTTTACTTTTATGAAGCTAACTTCATGCACTTAATTTACCTGCTTTGAATCAATACATTTTTCCACAACACTATTACTAAAAGTAATGTATTTTAGTTTGTTTTTATCTGGTGTCCAGATGTACCTAAAGGGTATACTGCTGTGTTGAAAGACAATGATTTTGACCAGTATGACTTTTCTGTGAAAGACAAATGTGGTAATTTAGACTTTTCTTGTGTGATTGATTCTGAGGTTTACTAAAAAAGATAACACTTAACTTGAACCCTGCTACATAGAATTGGCATAGCCATGCCATAAATGCTACGACAGGTATTGTTCAGTAATATAACAGTGTCCTGTAATTGTCGTGATAGATGGCATACTATTTGGTGTCAGCTTATGTCACAGACTGTTTTATTAAATGCATTCCTGTTAGCCATCATGACATCAAACAATATGACATCTGCCATGACAATTACTAGTAATGGTAACATGATCTTGTTGCACATTATATGGCCAAAAGTATGTGAACACCCCTCCTGTGCAAGCCACAATCATTGCTGACAAGTATATAAAATCAAGCACATAGCCATGAAATCTCCATAAACAAACATTGCAGTTTGTTGTAGAATGAGACATGGAAGACCTCACTGATTTTAAACAAGGCACTTTCATAGGATGCCACCTTTGCCACAAATCACTTCATGAAAATGTGCCCTTCAAGATCTGCCCTCGTCAGCTGTAAGTGCTATTATTCTTAAATGGAAGCATCTAGAAACAGCAACAGCTCCGCCATGAAGTGGTAGGCTATGCAAACTTGTAGAGGGGAGCTGGTGAATGCTGAAGCACGCAGCATGTAACAATCACCTATTCTCTGTTGCATCATTCACTACAGAAACCACCACAGAACTCAACGTGTTCTATGGAGTGATGAAGCACTTTATGATATATGAATCTGGATTTACCATATGCCAAGAGAACACTACCTGTCAGAATGCACAGTGTCAACAATAGGGTTGGTCGAGGAGGGATAATAGTATAGGGTTGGTTTTCAGGGTTTGGGCTTGCCCCCTTAGTTCCAGTGAAGGGTAATGTAAATGCTACAGCATACAAAGACATTTTAAACAGTTATACATTTCCAACTTTTTGGTAACAGTTCGGGGAAGACCCTTTCCTTTTCCAACATGACTGTGCCCCAGTGCACAGAGCAAGGCCCCTTTAGAGAATAGACCTTCTTATCCAACATCAGCCCCTGACCTCACAAGTGCTCTTTTGACACACTCCCAAATCTTGTGGAAAGCTCTCCCAGAGGATTGGAGACTACAATAGCCACAAAGCAGGGCCAACTCCATGTTAATGCCCATGGTTGGGAATGGGTTGTTTGACAAGCTCATATAGGTTTGATGATCAAATGTCCACATACTTTGTCTCTAGAGTTAATTACTGGACAGTCCATGACATCTGCCATAACATGTTTGTGGCATGTCAAAGAATTAAGGTTCAAGTAATGTGTGACTGAAATAGTGCCAGATTTCAGTTGAACCATGAAACTAACTGAACTATTACATTCATGGTGATAATTATTTTTGCAAAAGTAACTGAATTATAAAAGGTATTGAATTATAAAATATATCTTATTCATATGGAAATGATATATACATTAATAGTAAAGTCAATGCAATGTAAGATTTTTGCCAGTGTAGGCTTAAGGGGGGTGTCAAAGTTGACATATGATTACATGCTTTACGTGTGCAAGTATGATACTGGCAAGCTCAGGGCAGTCCAACTGGTCAGGTCGAGTTCTGGTCCTGTATGATGTGCAGAAGGCAAAATGCCCATAGTCATGCTCACCATGCTGTTTAGAACAGATGCCCAGATGCTCATAAATATCTAATGAACACCAAACATTCAGGATCAAATACACTGGCATTCCGGCTTGTGAAGGTAGCTTTTCCTGGAAACAAGCAGGAGCTGGTGGGTGTGTGGGGGTGTACGTCACACAACAGAGCAGGGAACTGTGTTTACCTGCATTCTTTGCTGTCTCTCCAAGCACAACAGATGTTGAGGGAGAAACACCACTGTGTTGTTTTTCTTGCTCAAACTGACAGTAACAGTGGGGGGATGCACAAACTGTTCTTTTTTCATATTAAAAGGAAGCATGATAGATATTGCCTTAGCTTAAAGTAAGTCGTCTCCGAATACAGTCTTTAACAGAGGAGTAAGTCTCTGACTTCACAATAATACAATAGAATACATTGCACCAGGTTTTGATTTGACTGATTATTTTTCTATAATTTTAAATATTTTTAAACATATTTTTAAAATACAGTAAACAAACATGATAATAGTGAATTTATACAAAAAACATTCTTTATATATTGTGTTTGATTTTCATACTTTAAAATATGGTTTTATTTCCACCAAAAAATTAGTACATACAAACAGAACATGTTGTTTGCAAATAAGCAGCACCAGCTTTACATAATAAGCGACATAAGCAGTTACTTAGGGCCCTGTGGCATACAGTGGGCCCCCTAACAACTTTGGGGGTACAGCTGTACTATTAATTGTCTAAGATGCTTGAGTGAGGGGAAAAGAGCAACTGAGCAAGAGTTAATTTTGTCTCAGTAAAGAATGTACATATCTGGAGCTGAGAAAATGAGAATGTGCAGAGAAAAAGCTTAAAGAGAAAGCTATGTTTTTGTGGTGTTTGTTTGCTGTCTTACCAATGGACTAAAAAGTTCCAGCTTCACAAAACCCAGTAAACACAGCCACTTGTTTTGCAACAGCAGTAAACAACTTCCTCTGTTAATCTGTGAATAATCTTCACGCATGTGCACATGAAAGTTTGACATTAATGAGGAGAAGCCACCAAAGAAGAACAAAGAAATCACACTGACTAAATAGAAAGGAAAGCATGGTGAAAAACTGCCATGACGGTTAGGTTAAACTAAGCTTACAGTTAGCTGTTTAAGCAATAAATACTGCTTTGTGAGACAGAATTTAATTAAGGAAGCTGAGAAGCTTCTCTGTCATTTAAACTGTAATTTATTAGCAGCCCAAACAAGCATCCAGCTATCAGCAAACAAATTAGCCAGTTGTAATATCATTTAGACAGCTTGTGGTAGGCATTAGCCTCTAATTTTACAATGCATCAGGTGCAGTGATAGCAGAATCCTGCTTAGAGCCCCCAGAAGGCTAAAGCCAGTCCTGCTCTTTCAGATGAATGTTGGAAATGTCAGTGCTGATTCGCACTGAAGAGCTGATTTATTTTATTTTTGTTCATTTATTTTTTTTAAATTAAGACAAAACTGTTGGTAGATCTTGTGATGCTGTAGCTGAAAATCACAGGACCCCTTCTTGGAACATTATGGGTCCACCCCCTTAATATCCTTAGACATGCTGCTTGTTTTACTTGTTTGTCCCTGTTTCTGGTGGTTTTTAATATAATAGCTTTATTTCCAAGTGTGCTTCATTAGTTGTTCAACTTTTTTACTTTCACCTTACTTTGTTGACTGTTTGATTGTTTTCCTGCACTTTGTCTGGCTGCCTGTCGTGGTTCTGAATACTGCCTTTCAAGCTCCACCCAGTGAAAACTACTTATCAACACCTGGTTCTTTTGATTTTTAACAAACTAATGCAATTCATCTTAATTAGTTAATAAGGGCCCTGCAATGAACTGGTAACTTGTCCAGAGTGTTCTGCCTTCCACCCAATGACCGCTGGGATGGACATTTCTGACCCTAATGGAGGCTACTGCAAAGGCTTACGGGACATGTGAATGAACTAGACATACAGAGCTCACAGTCGCTACAGTATACTGAATATTATTAGAATCAAATATATAGATTTAAAAAAAAAACTGATTTAACTTTTCAAAATCAAATCAGTTGAATTTCTTCCTTTATATAGATGCCTTTAACAGACTTAAGGGGTTATATGTCTGCGTCTTGTATGAAAAATAGAGTTGTTTGTGGCCTGCCTGTGTTGTAGTTTTGCCTGTATTGAGAAAGTGCATGGTCAGCTTCAGACTTGTATAGAAATCAAAGTAACCTGCCCTTGTATAGCCTGCCCTGTCATATAGTACAACTCCAATGTAATGCGTCAGAGGACATAGCCCATAAAAGCACTGAGTAGGGGGGGATTACATGGGGGGGGTGTGGTTCCTCTCAAATTTAGCCAACAGTTGCAGTTGTGCTGGCTGTCCATACTGCAGGTACTATAATCTATCTACCCTTCTATACCCACAAGAGCTGTGTGTCAGATATAGATGGTGGATCTGTAATGTAATTAGGAAATGGTCTACTAGGAATGAAAAATAGTAGTTAATCACTAAAAGTTGCAATTCTCGCTGGTAATAAAATGCATGATGCATGATGAGGCATACTGTAAATATGAACTTTCTCACTCGTAGCTCACTTAAAAAAGACATCCAGTTAAAAGTGCAAAGTCTAAGCATTCAATCAATTGTCAGTTTACATTTGTAAGTAGTAGAGGAGTCGTTTTATTATGTATTAAATTTGCTAAAGGCTATTGTTATGTGTGTGCTCTTTTTTTGAATAAAGAAAAAACATCCCTTTTATTTTCCGCATTTTTTAAAAGTGAAAAAGTCAGGAGTGAATATGGACTTGTCCACACTAGGGATGCAAATTTTTGCCAAATCTTTGGACTGTTAACAAAGTGTCATTAGCATTTAATCATTAATCGGCTAGTCTGGAATCAAGACCGTGCTGTCAATTACAAGACAGATAGTACCGGTTCTGAAATCTGAATGGCTGAACCCCATTTTAAGCCATCGTAAATATTTGAAATATACACAGTTATGAGTACACACATTAAGTGAATTCTGTATTAATGTATATTAAAGTGTTTCTTGTGTGGACCATGAAATGCAATACTGATATGCAGGGCCAGGCATAAGCAGGAATATGTAGTCAACATCATAAACATACTCTGTCATACTCCATCACTGAGAGGCTGAGAACTATAATGTATTGATGATTATAAAACCAAAAACTGCAACCTTATTTCCAGAAATACTGGGATGCTATGATGCTGTGAATGTAAATAAAAAAGAATACAATTATGTGCAAATCATGTTAACCATACTTTGAAGGAAAATACTAAAAAGACAACATATCAAATGTTGAAACAGAGAAATGTTATTGTTTTTTGAAAAATATATGTCCATTTTGAATTTGATGTCAATAACACGTTCCAAAAAGATGGGGGCATGTTTAGTACTGTGTTTCATCATCTCTTCTTTTAACAACACACTGTAAGTGTTTGGGAACTGAGGAGAATGTATTGCTGTAGTTTTGAAAGAGAAATATTTTGTAGCTTGATATAGGATTTCAGCTGGTCAAAAGTTCAAGTTCAACAGTTCAAGTCATATTTTTCATTTCATAATGCACCAAATGTTTTCAGTGGTAACTGGTCTGGGCTGCAGGCAGACACTTTAGCACCTAGACTGTTTTAATATGCAGCAATGGTAAAACATGCAGAATGTGGTTTGGCATGGTCTTCCTGAAATATGCAAGGCCTTCCCTGAAAAAGACGTCACCTGAATGGCAGAATATGTTGCCAAAGCATGTATATATCATTCAGCATTAACAGTGCCTTCACAGATGTGCACATTAACCATGCCATGCAGACTAATGCACCCCTATACAATCTTGAATACTGGCTTTTAAACTGTGCACTGTTTACAAGCTGAGTGTCCATGATTTCCAAAAAGAATTTCAAATGTTGATTTGTCGCACAACAGGACACTTTTCCACTTCCCCTCAGTCCATTTTAAATGAGCTCAGGCCCAGAGAAGGTGGTTGCATTTCTTGATCCTGTTTGAATTTGGTTTCTTCTTTGTATTTTAGAGTTTTAAGTTGTATTTGTGGATGTAGGCCCATTGAACTGTTTTCATAGACAGTGATTTTCAGAAGTGTTCCTGAGCCCATGCAATGATTTCCACTGCAGAATCATGTCTGCTTTTAATGCAGTGCTGCCTGAGGGCCCAAAGATCACGGCCAGCAAATACAGGTTTTTGGCCTTGCATACAGAGATTTCTCCAGATTCTCTAAATCTTTTAGTGTTATTGTGTACTGTAGATGATGAAAATCAAAAGTTCTTTGCTACTTTATTTTGAGAAACGTTATTCTTAAATTGCACCGTTTGCTCGTGCAGTCTTTCACAGAATGGTGAACCCCTCCTCATCTTTACTTCTGAAAGACTCAGCCTCTCTGGGATGCTTTTTTATACCTAATCATGTTACTGACTTGTTTTCAATCAACCACCAAGTGTTGTTTTTTTTTCAACTTCAACTTCAACTTTTTCAGCCTTTTGTTTTCCCAGTCCCAACTTTTGTGGAATATGTTGTTGGCTTTGTACTGTTTTCGGTGAAATATACAACTTATTGAGCAATAAGCTTGGGTTTTTAAGGTGTTAAACACAATGGAATGCTTTTATTTGTCTTAGTAGCTTTTGAAAGTGTTTGCCATCCACCACATCCTTTTGCACACCCATATGTATTTTCCTGACCCTGCCGTGCACCACATACGGCAGTGTTGAATGCAAAAAGCTTTGCATTTAAGTAGCTTTTGCTCAATTTCCAGTCTTATTTAGCATCAAGCTCACGTTGGTTTAAGGCCTCAAATGGCCTAAGTAACTAAGTAAGCATTTAATACTGGCTCCTGCACCCAAACAGTGAATAATATATGTAATAAAAAGCCATTGGGAATTTAGCCTTATGCACATTTCATACTGGACAAACATAGCCAAAATTGAATTGCATAGTGCAGTGCACTATATAGGAAGGAGAGAGCCATGTATATATACACTGCTCAAGAAAATAGAGGGAACACTCAAATAACACATTCTAGACCTGAATGAATGAAATATTCTCATTGAATACTTTGTTCTGTACAAAGTTGAATGTGCTGACAACAAAATCACACAAAAATAGAAATCATTAGAAATCAAAATTATTAACCAATGGAGGTCTGTATTTGGAGTCACACACAAAATTAAAGTGGAAAAACACACTACAGGCTGATCCAACTTTGATGTAATGTCCTTAAAACAAGTCAAAATGAGGCTCAGTATTGTGTGTGGCCTCCATGTGCCTGTATGACCTCCCTACAACGCCTGGGCATGCCCCTGATGAGGTGGTGGATGGTCTCCTGAGGGATCTCCTCCCAGACCTGGACTAAAGTATCCGCCAACTCCTGGACAGTCTGTGCTGCAACATGACGTTGGTGGATGGAGTGAGACATGATGTCCCAGATGTGCTCAATTGGATTCAGGTCTGCGGAACGGGCGAGCCAGTCCATAGCTTCAATACCTTCATCTTGCATGAACTGCTGACACACTCCAGCCACATGAGGTCTAGCATTGTCCTGCATTAGGAGGAACCCAGGGCCAACCGCACCAGCATATGGTCTCACAAGGGGTCTGAGGATCTCATCTCGGTACCTAATGGCAGTCAGGCTACCTCTGGCGAGCACATGAAGGGCTGTGCGGCCCTCCAAAGAAATGCCACCCCACACCATTACTGATCCACTGCCAAACTGGTCATGCTGAAGGATGTTGCAGGCAGCAGATCCCTCTCCACAGCGCCTCCAGACTCTGTCACATCTATCACATGTGCTCAGCGTGAACCTGCTTTCATCTGTGAAGAGCACAGGGCGCCAGTGGCAAATTTGCCAATCCTGGTGTTCTCTGGCAAATGCCAAGCGTCCTGCATGGTGTTGGGCTGTGAGCACAACCCCCATCTGTGAACGTCGGGCCCTCATACCATCCTCATGGAGTCGGTTTCGAACCGTTTGTGCAGGCACATGCACACTTGTGTGGGTTGGTGAGTTCGTCTCATGCTACCACGAGTGTGAAAGCACCACCAACATTCAAAAGTGACCAAAACATCAGCCTGAAAGCAGAAAGGTACTGAGAAGTGGTCTGTGGTCCCCACCTGCAGAACCACTCCTTTATTGAGTGTGTCTTGCTAATTGCCAATAATGTCTATTCCATTTGCGCAACAGCATGTGAAATTGATTGTCAGTTTTACTTGCTAAGTGGACAGTTTGATTTCACAGAAGTTTGATTTACTTGGAGTTATATTGTGCTGTTTAAGTGTTCCCTTTATTTTTTTGAGCAGTGTATTTAAGTGAAATATTTGTTAATCTTTCATATTGCAGTTTTTCAATGAATCATATTGAAATAATTTTAAAGCCTGTGTTATTTAGCCTGTTAGCCAAGTTCTAGTTAATTAAATAACTTGTCAGACCCTCTTAATTTCTTACTTAAGCAATACACTCAGTGAACCATGTAAGCAGCATTACAGTCAAACATTATTCCATTGACAGCATAGGCATTAGGGATTTCTTATGACTTGGTGCAGTAGGTGTGTGTATGTATATCAATATTTTGCTAAGACTTTAAGCACAGCCAGTCAGATTTTAGGACAGTTTTTACCAAATGGTAAACCAGTTAATTGTTTGTAAATTAGTGTTTATTAATTTACAACAAATTTAAATTAATTTGTACAAATTAGTGACTCTGTTCACTCACTAGTACATTTCCCTCTCTATCCTTTATCAGCCTACAGCAGGTTAGGCTGATAAAGGATAGAGAGGGAAATGTACTAGTGAGTGAACAGAGAGTGTTGAGTAGATGGAAGGAGTACTTTGAAGAACTAGTGAATGAGGAAAACGAGAGAGAGAGGAGGACAATGGAGGGAGAGATAGTGGATCAGGAAGGGCAGAGAATTGGTAAGGTGGAAGTGAGAGCAGCTTTAAAAAGGATGAAGGCAGTTGGTCCAGATGACATACCTGTGGAGGTATGGAGATGTTTAGGAGAGAAGGCAGTGGACTTTTTAACCAGGTTGTTTAACAAATCCTGGAGAGTGAGAGGACGCCTGATGAGTGGAGAAGTAGTGTACTGGTCCCCATTTTTAAGAACAAGGGTGATGTGCAGAGCTGCAGTAACTACAGAGGTATAAAGTTGATGAGCCACACCATGAAGGTATGGGAAAGAGTTGTTGAAGCAAGGCTAAGGCGAGAGGTTCAGATCAGTGAGCAGCAGTTTGGTTTCATGCCCAGAAAGAGTACCACAGATACAATTTTTGCATTGAGAGTGTTGGTAGAGAAGTACAGAGAAGGTCAGAAGGAGCTACATTGTGTCTTTGTGGATCTAGAGAAGGCATATGATAGGGTGCCAAGAGAGGAACTGTGGTACTGCATTAGGAAGTCAGGTGTAGCTGAAAAGTATGTTAGGGTGGTGCAGGACATGTATGAGGATAGTGAGATAGTGGTGAGGTGTGCAGTTGGAGTGAGAAATGGTTTCAAGGTGAATGTAGGGTTACATCAGGGATCAGCTTTGAGCCCATTCTTGTTTGCAATGGTGATGGATAGGTTGACAGATGAGGTCAGGCAGGAGGCTCCATGGACCATGATGTTTGTAGATGACATTGTAATCTGTGGTGAGAGTAGAGAGCAGGTGGAAGGTTTGCACTGGAGAGGAGAGGAATGAAGGTCAGTAGAGACAAGATGGAATACATGTGTGTGAATGAGAGGGAGGCAGGTGGAAAGGGGAAGATGCAAGGAGTAGAGGTTGTAAATGTGGATGACTTCAAATATCTTGGGTCAACCATCCAGAGCAATGGACAGTGTAGAAAAGAGGTGAAGAAGAGGATGCAGGCAGGATGGAGTGGGTGGAGAGGGGTATCAGGGCTGATGTGTGACAGTAGGATAGCAGCAAGAGTGAAAGGGAAGGTTTACAAGACAGTAGTGCGTCCTGCTATGATGTATGGTTTGGAGACTGTGGCTCTGTATAAAAGACAGGAGGCTGAGCTGGAGGTGGCGGAGATTTTTGTTGGGAGTGACAAGGATGGACAAGATTAGAAATGAGCAGATCAGAGGGACAGTGAAGGTGGAGCAGTTTGGAGATAAAGCCAGAGAGGCCAGGCTGAGATGATTTGGACATGTGTTGAGGAGGAATAGTGGATATATTGGGCAAAGAATGTTAGAGATGGAGCTGCCAGGTAGAAGGAGAAGAAGATAATGAAAGTAAATGTAATTCATAATTTCACACACTTTGTAAATGTTTTACATTTAAATAGAATAGCAACATTACTGTAATATCTCTATACTATGGGTTACTGAATTCTTCTTTGGCCATATTTTCAAGTGAAATATGGTGCAAATAAGTGACTCACCCTAACTATCTGTGCTGACCCATCATCATGTGCTAATCTTGCTCCTTTCCAACAGGAAGTATATAAATCATTACATTCAGCTGAGCCGCCATGCCAGAGCCAAGGCTGAAGGAGAAACCTAATTAAACAGACAGCTACTATTGAAATGAATGCTCGCTGTCACTCTAACTAGATAAAATCAATCCTAATGTGAAAGAAGAGAAAAATGAGCCATCACAGCCTTAAAAAAAAGAAAACAGGCAGTGGGATTGAAGCCAGAGTAAAGTGTGAGTCTGTGATCTATTTTCATCCATTCATCTCATTTTCAGGTGGGAAAAATACTTTTTCTTTTGTCATTATTATAAAAGCTGCACTGCTACCAAGTTGGAGTCACTGCTGTGATGACAATGCACAGGCACCAAATATATATATATATATATATATATATATATATATATATATATATATATATACTCAGTGGTGGTCCTGTTGTGATGCCTTTCCATTGACAAAGGGGGGGTGGGCTGATAAAATGTGCAGCAACAAATGTGCTAAAGTCTGTCATTGTGAGCCTCTATGGTAGGTGTTTCAGATAAAATGGCCAAAGAAAGTAGCTACAACATAGACGTCTCTAGTTGCAACTTCAAACTGGAAGGTTTAGAACTACTGGATAGCAGTAAAAATGGCATTAGGGTAAAAATCTTCCTAAAACCCTGTGACTCATTTCAGTTGAAGTGTGCCTGCCTCAGGTGTCCATATGCATGAGCGAGAAGAGTGCTGAAGTGTCACCAGTGCAACGTAGCATGTCTGAGCCCGAGTCAAACTCTCCCTCACTGCGGGCGGCTGACGGCTTTACTGGGGCTCCCGAGAGAAAAACACACGAATAGAGCGTGGCTCATGTTCCGCCCGAAAATCATAGAGGCCCACTCAGTCAAGTGAAAACTGGAGATGATTACTCTCTATGCCGCCTGGTTTGGCAGTGTAATTAGCCTCTCTCAGCAAGAGCTTCCAACAATCACAGTTACAACCAGATATTTTCCTTACGGCTAATCAAACAGCACAGTGTAATAGAAGGGTATACAGACAGAGGTGACATGAATTCATTCACAACCAGTGTAGCTCTGCCAAATTCCGCCTCTACAGACATTTACTTGTAGTAAAAGCTAAGTAAAAAGGTTTTTATCTGTGAAGTTAAAGGGGAATTCTTATCTTTTTTTGTTTGTTTTTCCAAAATATCTGCAAAATTAATAGTTAAGATGTAAAAAAGTCATTCAGAGTTGGTTTAATGTGAAATGCTCCATTCTAGAGAATGTAAGTACAGTGGCTATATTAGCAATGTATTCAGTGTGACCTCTGGTTTCAGTGACCACTGTAAATAAATCAGAGTTGCTAAGTTTCTCTAGAATTAACTATTTCACATCAAACCTTTTATTTACATACCAACAGAAATGTTGCAGTTGGTATGCAGAAATGTTTAAAGTATCAATTGAAGTCCCTTTTAATTGGCCCATATCATGAAAAAACAGGATTTCCATTCATTTTATACTGAGAGGTTGATATAGAATGTAAACACTGCTAAAGTTTCTATTGCCCACTCCACATTGGGAAAATTCTAAATGGAATGTTTTTGTAATATCACAATCAGGCATCCAGGGGGTCCTTGAGCCTCTGATCTTGTGCCAGCAGACTGTAGTGCCAGCTCAGTCAGCTTTTATAATAATTCTGTTTTATGTCGTCATTCTTCAAGGTCTGTTTCTGTGAGGATCAGCTCAATCCCATCCCAAGAACAGAGAGCTGGTTGGCCAGCTTGGGGTCCAAAAGTTTTATTGTTCTTTGGCTCCTCCACTGGTTTGGTACTGACTGCCTGTGTCAACTCCAACCTGACACCAGTGCAAGGATCCCCATAAGGAAATCTGATATATGACAATATATGGACTTTAACTCTATGTCCTATATTAGCATGTATGGAAGCATATATGGATTCCCCTTATATCCAGTTTATATTTCCATATAGACATCTATGTGAAATACTGTATATTCCAACTTACTTAAAATCACCCCTTTTTAAATATGGGGCAAATGTTGCAGTCATATCAGCATGTACAAGCATGTATGTGTAAAGCATATGTTTAACAATATATGATAGAAAATATTATTCATATATGGATGGCATTTGTTACTTCTATAATATAAGCTTTTATGCCACTTCTTTGGTTTTCCCACATACTTCCTACTACTACTAATTCTAAAAACATGTACATTCCAGGCCAGGCAATTATTGTGTCATTTATTATTATTTATTTATTTATTTATTATTTCGTTTCATGTTTAAACAATTGAATATTTAAAACATACATGCATATTCAATACATATATATTTTACAATATATGTCTATTCATTTATGATTTATGGGCATATGTGGCCATTAGGGGTGCAAGAAAAGCTTGATTCTTAGATGCATCGTGATGCGGACCTGAACGATTCTGAATTGATTCACAAATGTCAAAAATCGATTTTCTAAATATTTAATTTATAACGTAATGTTGACAAAACACAAAAGACGGAACCTGGAAGTACGAAAGTGCAGCGCCCGGACACTTTGTGAGATGCACATAACAACAACACCACTGGATGAGTGAGAAATCCGACTGGCAGCCTCTGCATTAAAGCCACGTTCGGTCAGGAGCCACAACCTAAATGTTAAGAAGTGCCATTTTGTCCTTTTGAACAAAAATCAAATCACCTTGGCATCCACAACATTTATGTCCAGTATGTCTCAGTTGGTGCTAATGTTTAAGTTTTAGCTATAGCCGCTTTCCTCCTGTCTCCACCAGAAAACTTTTCCTCTAAAGTAGAACAGTTTCTTGTAAAATGTCTCTCAACTTTTGACTGTTTTATGAGGCTGTAGTTTCTCCAGCTTCTTGTTCGAATTTTCCCGCTCCAACTTAAATTCTGACTGAGGCGCTGAATGTAAATGCAGCACCATTTAAGATGGAACAGGACCATTTGAAAGAGAAGCTGACTTCCTCTTCGCAACTTTTTAGTGTTTGACAGTCTCTCATTGCAGATTTAAATTGCCAGGAAACCACTGCAATCTCAGTCTCAGTCATTGCAAAACAGGGCTTTCGCGCTATGTTGCACACGTCCCGTTTTGAATGCATTTCACTGACACAGCGATTCCCCCACTCTCTACAACCAAAACCTAAGCTACAAAGTCACAAAAGGAAATGTGCAGGATGGCTATAACGTGCTGCGTGGACATCCACCGCCACTGGGTCTTATTTCACCATAACTGCACACATTATCGTAGATGTGCAGCAGCAGTCTCATGTGTTTCAAGCAATAGTAGTGAATGAGAGCCTTCTAGTTCACTTGCCACATCACTTACATTTGATTTATTAATAAAATATATTGGAAGTAAATTCAAAATGGATCATTACAAATACTTTGCTTTAAAACTACACAGTGAGAAAATAGAAATCCTGTATAGAAAAAAAAAGATGCATCGAGATGCATCAAAAATCATTTTAGAATCGAATTAGCCCTCTGAATTGTAATTGAACTGAATCATGAGGTGCCTAGAGATTCCCACCCCTAATGACTATACGTTATATGTCAGTCTGGGTTACCACAGTACTGGACATTCTGCCACATTGCATTATGTGGTTGAGTTTAGCATCCAGATAAAATGTCAACATCAAGCAACCTTAATAACCTGCTAAATCAAGTTTATGTTGTTGTAAAAAATGGGGATTTATGTCAGGCTCTGCTGAGCTATTAAAGTTAAAACCCACCAGTTCACAGTCATTAGATTACACAATATGTAATGTTATAGCTTTATACACTGTACATTCAGGTTCAAATCCCTGGTCAAGCAGTAAAGCCTTTGGCTGCCGTGGGAGAAAGTCTTAGCACAACATTTGGTTTATTCTGAAACATGATAGCTCTCTCCCTTGATTAGTGATTGCCTTGAAAATGTCACATCGAGTGCATATACATATTGTCACTGTCAGAACAAAACCTCCAAAACTGTAACCTTGCAGAAGAAACATTCTTAACATGAATGAATGTGTGATAATGATAAATGTTTGACATTTTCAAATTATGCAAAACAGTAAAAAATGCCCAAAATGGAAATACAAGGTTGTTGCGCGACAGTGACAATATACTTCTGTTACTAATAATAATGATAATAGTAATATCTTTATTTATAGAACACTTCTCATACCAGTTGCAGCTCAGAGTACAGGTGATAAATCTTAACAGTAATAGATGAAACAGTATTAATTTAAAATCACTTAAGGCAATAGCACAGATCAAATTACAACCCCAATTCCAATGAAGTTGGGACGTTGTGTAAAACATAAATAAAAATGGAATACAATGATTTTCAAATCCTTTTCAACCTATATTCAATTGAATACACTACAAAGACAAGATATTTAATGTTCAATTGTTTTTTGCAAATATTCACTCATTTTGAATTTGATGCCTGCAACACGTTCCAAAGAAGTTGGGACAGGGGCATGGAATTCTTTCCCATTCTTACTTGATGTACAACTTCAGTTGCTCAACAGTCCGGGGTCTCCGTTGTCATATTTTGCACTTCATAATGCGCCACACACTTTCAATGGGAGACAGGTCTGGACTGCAGGCAGGCCAGTCTAGTACCTGCACTCTTTTACTATGAAGCCACGCTGTTGTAACGTGCAGAATGTGGCTTGGCATTGTCTTGCTGAAATAAGCAGGGACGTTCCTGAAAAAGACGTTGCTTGGATGGCAGCATATGTTGCTCCAAAACCTGCATATACCTTTCAGCATTAATGGTGCCTTCACAGATGTGCCGGTTACCCACGCCATGGGCACTAACACACCCCCATACCATCAGAGATGCTGGCTTTTGAACTTTGCGCTGATAACAATCCAGACAGTCCTTTTCCTCTTTGGCCCAGAGGACACGACGTCCATGATTTCCAAAAACAATTTAAAATGTGGACTCGTCAGACCACAGGACACTTTCCACTCCATCTCAGATTCGCTCAGGCCCAGAGAAGCCAGCGGTGTTTCTGTGTGTTGTTGATATATGGCTTTCACTTTGCAAGGCAGAGTTTTAACTTGCACTTGTAGATGGAGCGACGAACTGTGTTCACTGACAATGGTTTTCTGACGTGTTCCTGAGCCCATGTGGTAATATCTGTTACAGAATGATGTCGGTTTTTAATGCAGTGCCGCCTGAGGGATCGAAGGTCACGGGCGTTCAATGTTGGTTTTCTGCCTTGCCACTTATTTGCAGAGATTTCTCCAGATTCTCTGAATCTTTTGATGATATTATGAACTGTAGATGATGAAATTCCTAAATTCCTTGGAATTGCACATTGGGAAACGTTGTTCTTAAACTGTTGGACTATTTGCTCACGCAGTTGTTCACAAAGTGGTGAACCTCGCCCCATCCTTGCTTGTGAACGACTGAGCCTTTCAGGGATGCTCCCTTTATACCCAATCATGACACTCACCTGTTTCCAGTTAAACTGTTCACCTGTAGAATGTTTGTTGTAGAAAGTCTTTTGTTGCTCCTGTCCCAACTTCTTTGGAACGTGTTGCAGGCATCAAATTCAAAATGAGTGAATATTTGCAAAAAACAATAAAGTTTATCCATTTGAACATTAAATATCTTGTCTTTGTAGTGTATGCAATTGAATATAGGTTGAAAAGGATTTGCAAATCATCGTATTCTGTTTTTATTTATGTTTTAAACAACGTCCCAAGTTAACTGGAATTGGGGTTGTAAAAAGACAAATACCAAAAAAATGTAGAATTTTAATTAAATGCTAAATCAAAGAGATCCATTTGTTAATTTTGCCTCCTAAAGCTGTGCACTGAGATTGACTATCTAATAAAAAGTGCAAATTAGATTCACAGTTTATAAGCATGATAGGCCTCTCCACATTTTGCTCTCTACAACATAAACAGACTGTGAGGTAAGCAGGTTCCAAGTCATTTATAAGTTTAAAAACTTGCAACAAAGCTTTACATTAATCAGCTCTGTAACAAACGCATGAACAAGTTATGGTACTTAATAAACCAGTAAAGTAATAAAGCTTGGCCTACACTACACTACACTGATTTTTAGCCATATTAACTTCCAACAATTTTTCACTATCTGAAGCTGTTTTCCAGTCTGCAAGCTCAATCAAATCAAATCAAATCAAATTTATTTGTATAGCGCTTTTTACAACGGATGTTGTCACAAAGCAGCTTTACAGAATTTCAGAAAAGACAAAGTTTCAACAGGACTGTAAGAATGTACAGAATGTACAGAAACCCCCCAGTGGGCAAGCTGGGGGCAACAGTGGCAAGGAAAAGTCCCTCAGAACTGAGGAAGAAACCTTGGGAGGAACCAGGCTCACCAGGGGGGACCCATCCTCCTCTGGTCAAACTACCTACAAGTGATTATACTACTAATATTATCAGCAGTAATATTGATATTAGGAATATCTAGGAGTCTATGAGAACATCAGCGTAGGGTGGGCAGCTCATCCAAGGTAGTTGGTGGTAGCTGGGGCATGGGCAGCTGGTCTGAAGTGGGTAGCAGAGGGGCTCGGCAGTCAGTCGTCCTTCAGTGTCCAGCCGGACATGTGGGCTGTTGTATACTCGGGAAAAAAAAAGCAGGTAAATGGAATTAGTTTTGTTCTATCCGTTTGTACATAAACAGGGGATGTAAACATTTACAGAGTGTGGCTAACGACTCCGGCAGATCTGACTATGACAGCTTAACTAAAAGGAGAGAACCAGAAGGACACACAGACACGGCAGCACTCTGAAACAGTTCGGCATCCCTCCACTCCACCGTCCACAAACTTGAGTGACCGCGTGTGAGCAGTGGGACGACAGCACCAGCGTCTCAGTTTACTATAATTCCCTGTGTCCATGGACCCCTGGATCTGCTGCCTTTATCTAAGGGGGAACATTACCTACCAAAAGCTAAACTGAACAAGTGAGTTTTCAGCCTAGTCTTAAAGATTGAGACTGTGTCTGAGTCCCGAACAGTTTCTGGAAGATCATTCCAGAGTTTGGGGGCTTTATAAGAAAAGGCTCTTTCCCCAGATGAAACCTTCTGAATTCTAGGAACTATTAATAAGCCAGTGCTCTGGGATCTGAGTGGTCGTGATGGCTCATAATGAGAAATAAGGTCTTGCAGGTATTCAGGAGCAAGACCATGTAGGGCTTTATAAGTCAGTAAAAGGATTTTATAATCAATACGGAATTTAATAGGTAGCCAATGAAGTGATGATAGCACTGGACTAATATGCTCAAATTTTCTAGTTTTAGTGAGAGTTTTCAATCAGAAGTCATTGGCAAGGTGGATGATTGGTAGTGTGAGAATACAAAGAAATCAGTCTTAATCCTTGATCTAAGTCAGAATGATCATAGGCCTCCTGATATTTTCAAACACATTTGAGTTTAATGACTCACAGCATTCACGAGTCCTACAATGTGAGAACTGAGCAAGCGATGCAGACAGACTGCGGCCCACAGAGATAGACGAGTCACATGTTAAACACAAATAAAATAACAAATAAAAGCCTTCATCATGTTTATAATGTATGGATCCAAATGTCAAGTCACTCTCTTCACAAACTCAAGTCAGTTGCCAGTTTCCAGCGAAATATTCTCCAGCTCTGACTCTCCACAGAGTCATTATTTGTTTGCGGTTTTTGCTACACTTCCTGAGTGTGGAAAAAAGCACAAACAGGTCCGGTCCAATATAGGTTGTTTATATCAGGTGACACAAGGTGAGATTTTGGGTTTTCCAACAAGAAATGTAGTTTCATTAGCATTGGGTATCATTGTGGAGCAACCATGGACCACTGAATGAGGAGACCACTTGGTCACCCATCGCTGTACCTTACAGTAATTTCATGAATTGTTTGGAATTGTTTAATGCAAAAATATTCGCTTAATAAGAATTTTCTGATCTCCAAATTGCCACCAAGTCTTGTCACCAATCCAGTGGTGGCCCTCTTCTCACGCTGGGTCTGAATCTCAAATGGCTCTGTGCTCCCTGCATAGTTCACTACGTAGGACTTTAAATACTGGATTCTGTGCCCAATGGTGCAAATCCATTCATTTGTAACTCAGCCACATCCATACTCAATAAATGGTGCACTATTTCATTTACATTTACAGCATTTGGCTGACGCTCTTGTCCAGAGCGACTTAAATTTTGATCATGTTACACAGGTAGGCCAAGGTGGTGTTAGGAGTCTTGCTCCTTGGCATAGCGTAGGGTGTTTGCCCAGGTGGGGATTGAACCCCAGTCTACAAGGCAGAGGTGTTAACCACTACACTATCCCAACCACCTATATATCCCATTTCACTGTTGAGTCTAAAGTTTTTAAACTGTCATAGCAGTTAGCACACTGTTCAGAGATACAGCATGGGGTTGACACGACCTCTGACTGAAAAATGGACATTTGAAATGGGTAATCCATTCAAGTGATATTTTTTAGATTTTTATACTGCCTTTTCACAGTTTATTATGTTTGCTATTTTTTTGCCTGCTGGCTAGCTGACCAGCCTAGTTCTGGTTAAGAACACAACTTGCCTGCCACTTAGTTGGAGAAGGGGAGTGCTGCAGACCAGAGCCCTAAAGGGGAGGGAACTGTGGGCAGGAGTTTGTCAATTATTTTTTGCAGTAACCAATTAAATAACTACTCTTTGCATTGGCCAATCGCAGATTAGAACGAGCTGTCCGTCATTTTCTGCATTAGCCAATCTAAGGGTCCAATCTTCAGACCTGCAAGCTCAGTCTGACATGGCCCGCCAGCCTGTTAACGATGCCAGCGCTGCTCTGACACCACAGGGCTTTTGTTGGTTTAATGAGGAAAAACAGCGAACCACGTACTGCTGGACAACAAGAGTTACACTAAATGTATATTAACGCTGTCACACAATTCCCTAACAGGAATTGGCTTGATGGTTGATGTTAGAGACCATTAAGAAACTAACAACTGTATATGGAATCAGTCCCAGAACACCTGAATCCCTTACAATATCAACCCAGAACACCATTAGCGATGACTGAAAACCACCAGGATCCGACAGACACTTTTAAAGGGTTCTATGAGTTTTTTCAACAGGTAGGTATTAAATGGAATTCTCTAGCCGTGTTATGGAGGAAATATGGATTAAGTGATGATATCGCTCAGCAGAAGGAGCCAAACATTACCGTTTAATCTAGTTGGATGTGAGAAGGGGAAATTCTGCAGACCGGAGACCTAAAATGATCAAAAGCACAAAACATTGAAGGCAAACAGTTCCATCAGGAGCCAAGTGGCTATGGAATAACTTTTTTGTGAATAAGCAAAGTTTAGGTAGAAACAGTGTTTGTATAAACACTATATAGCTGGTCAGAACTGCATATGTGCACATATTTCTATAATGTGTTCATGTATTTACCCACAAAGTCAGGAAGAACATGTTCTATCAGTTCACTAATGCTTTTAAGTGTGATGGTCAGTCAGTGTTTGCACGCACTCCGTCCTGCTTAACCTGCCAAAGAGGCCTGAGCATGTACATATAAGCATGAACACCTGCACACATAAACCAAAAGGAATGACAGATTTCACACAATGTAGTGAAAAAAATGAGATATGTGACTTTGAAATGTAGTGGAGTTAAAGCAAAAAAAATTCCCAAAATAGAAATGCTTCAGTAAAGATGCATAAAAAAACTAATTAAGTAACAAATTACATGTTATATATATATATAAACAATAGTTATAATAATGTTTTGGTTTGAAATAAGAAATGAGGTGATATTTAAGGCAACTTCAAACCATCTTCCCACTTCCGCATGCCTGAACTGTATGTGGTGCCTTTTTGCACTTTCCTTCCATTGACTGATGCATAAAATAACAGGTCGTTCACACTTGTGAGTGGCCAATGCAAGTTTTGATTGACAATCCATCTGTTACATGACTGGCCAATGCAAGAAATGATTGCCAGTGTCTCTGCCCTTTTGTTACGCCCACTGATTCTTTGGGCTGCAGATACATATACTTGGTTAGTTTAAACAAAAAACGCATTCTTGCTTCCTGAATTTACTCAGTGGTCCATGCAAGCAGCTGTAGAGTCAAATATCGCACCATGGCATAGTAATACACAATTCAGTTGTTGTGAGGCAGTGTTAGGTGTGCATATATGGTGGATTTCACAACAGCTTCGAACGTGGCTCAGCCAATCAGATATTAGGACTGGAACTATCTGTGTTTGTGTTATATATTATACTATAATAAATAATATATAATAATATATAATAAAAACACTATAATAATAATTTACTTATTGAAACACTTTAAATATTCTAATGCTTCTCACAAACAACAAAATAAATTGAAGATAATAGAAGAAAATTAAAGAAAAAAAGGAGTGAGTGACAGAAGTAGAGAAAGAGAGAGAGAGAAAGTAGAGACAGAGAAAGGGAAAAGGAGCAGGGACAGAGTATCTGAGTGTCACTGCCAATACAACAAAACTAGACATGATCCAGCACAGGTTGCCTCTAATATGGGAGGAAACATAGAGTGTCAAAGTCTATTGAACCTTCTACACATGCAGACACGTTCCATGTGAAACATAACAAAGGCACATACAGGCATTAAGATGAATATGTTAGCCTTTAGTTAAGCATGGTAAAGCTACTGAGTCATCACACGGGTGTGGGGGAAACATGGAGTAGCTCGGAGTTCAGTGGTCATAGGAAGAACACTCAAACCTGGAGGCCACTAGTACCAGGTCATCCTCTCTACTGTTGACTCAGGGACAAATGCAGAAACCCTGCAGCACCACTGTGTTCCAGTTTTGAGTGTGAAGTTAATCTATAATGGATTATTCAAGAGCAGGAAACACATTTACAGGCGTGTGCCATTTGCTTTGTTTACTTGCTTTGTATAATATTAAATAATGCAGCCAAGTTATAATTTATAGACTAGTATATATCTACATATACATATTGCCCCATTTTCTAATACTTGCTTCACTGAGTAACCTGAGTACTGCTTATGCATTACTGTGTAAAAGAGGCCTTTTCATTTAATTCATTTCCTATTAAAATGGTCATTAAGTGCATTCAGTACATATTCAGTAAACACAGATATTGCTGAGGAAATTAGATTTAAGATAAAATATTAACTCTATGAAGGCTGGGTATTCTGAACTGCTGTTCGGTGCATAAGCACAGACAACAGTCAGGACCCGTTCCCCAACCCGAAGGCGTAGGGAAGCTACCCTCTCGTCCACCGGGGAAAACCCCAACATACAGGCGCCGAGTCGAGGGGCTATGAGAAAGCCCACACCTGCCCGCCGCCTCTCACCATGGGCAACTCCAGAAAGAAAAAAGTCCAGCCCCTCTCAAGGAGATTGGACCCAGAGCCCAAGCTGTGTGTTGAGGTGAGCCCGACTATATCTAGCTGGTATCTCTCGACCTCGCGCACCAACTCAGGCTCCTTCCCCGCCAGTGAGGTAACGTTCCAAGTTCCAAAAGCCAGTTTCAGCAACCGAGGATCAGAACGCCAAGGCCCACGCCTTCGGACACTGCCCGATCCACAATGCACCGCACCCCTACTACTGCCCCTCCCATCGGTGGTGGGTCGATGGGAGGGGGGACTCATGTAGCCTTCATAGAGTCCTTGGAAGGGGTGCTTGAAAGTGCTCCTCCTGGAGACTCGATTGTCCTACTGGGGGACTTCAACGCTCACGTGGGCAACGACAGTAAGACCTGGAGGGGTGTGATTGGGAGGAATGGCCTCTCTGATCTGAACCCGAGTGGTGTTCAGTTTTTGGACTTCTGTGCAAACCACAGTTTGTCCATAACGAACACTATGTTTGAACACAAGGATGTCCATAAGTGCACATGGCACCAGGACACCCTAGGCCGCAGTTCAATGATTGACTTTGTAGTCGTGTCAGCGGACTTGCGGCCATGTGTACTGGACACTCGGGTAAAGAGAGGAGCTGAGCTGTCAACTGATCACCACCTGGTGGTGAGTTGGATCAGGTGGTGGGGGAAGATGCCAGTCAGACCAGGCAAACCCAAATGTATAGTGAGGGTTTGCTGGGAACGTCTGGCAGAAGAACCTGTCAGATTGATCTTCAACTCACACCTCCGTCAGAACTTTGACCAGATATCGGGGGAGGTGGGGGACATTGACTCAGAATGGGCCATGTTCCGCTCCTCCATTGTTGAAGCGGCTGACTGTAGCTGTGGTCGCAAGGTAGTTGGTGCCTGTCGGGGCGGTAATCCTCGAGCCCGGTGGTGGACACCCCAGGTGAGAGATGCCGTCAAGCTGAAGAAGGAGTCCTACCGGACATGGTTGGCCTGTAGGACACCAGAGGCAGCTGGCAGGTATCGACAGGCCAAGCGATCTGCGGCTTCAGTCGTTGCCAAGGCAAAAACCCGGGTGTGGGAAGAGTTCGGTGAGGCCTTGGAAAGTGACTTTAAGTCGGCTCCAAAAAGATTCTGGCAAACCGTCAGGCGACTCAGAAGGGGAAAGCAGTGTGCCACTAGCACTGTATATAGTGGAGATGGTGTGCTGCTGACTTCGACTGAAGACGTCATTGGGCGGTGGAAGGAATACTTTGAGGACCTTCTCAATCCCACCAACACGTTCTCCAGTGAGGAGGCAGAGTCTGGGGACACGGGAATAGGCTTGTCCATTACTGAGGCCGAAGTCGCTAAGGTAGTTAAAAAGCTCCTTGGCGGCAGGGCTGCAGGGGTGGATGAGATCCGTCCCGAGTTCCTCAAGGCTCTGGATGTTGTGGGGCTGTCTTGGCTGACACGCCTTTTCAACATTGCGTGGACATCGGGGGTGGTGCCACTTGATTGGCAGACTGGGGTGGTGGTGCCTCTTTTTAAAAAGGGGGACCGGAGGGTGTGTTCCAACTACAGGGGAATCACACTCCTCAGCCTCCCTGGTAAGGTCTATGCAAGGGTACTGGAGAAGAGAGTCCGGCTTATAGTCGAACCTCGGATACAGGAGGAGCAGTGCGGGTTCCGCCCTGGTCGTGGAACACTGGACCAACTCTTTACCCTCTCCAGGATTCTTGAGGGTTCATGGGAGTTTGCCCAACCAGTCCACATGTGCTTTGTGGATTTGGAGAAGGCATTCGACTGTGTTCCCCGGGGTATTCTGTGGGAGGTGCTTCGGGAGTACGGGGTACATGGCTCTTTGCTACGAGCCATTCAGGCCCTGTACAAACAAAGCAGGAGCTTGGTTCGCATGGCCGGCAGTAAGTCAGACTTTTTCCCAGTGAGAGTTGGACTCCGTCAGGGCTGCCCTTTGTCACCGATTCTATTCATAATTTTTATGGATAGAATTTCTAGGCGCAGTCAGGGGATGGAGGGTGTCTGCTTTGGTGACCTCAGGGTCACATCGCTGCTGTTTGCAGATGATGTGGTCCTATTGGGGACATCAGGCCGTGAACTTCAGCTTTCACTGGATCAGTTTGCAGCCGAGTGTGAAGCGGCCGGGATGAGGATCAGTACCTCCAAATCCGAGGCCATGGTTCTCACGCGGGAAAGGGTGGAGAGCCCTCTCTGGGTCGGGGATGAGCTCTTGCCTCAAGTGGAGGAGTTTAAGTATCTCGGGGTCTTGTTCACGAGTGATGGTACAAGGGAGCGGGAGATTGACAGGCGGATTGGTGCTGGGTCAGCAGTGATGCGGGCTCTTTACCGGTCTGTTGTGGTAAAGAAAGAGCTGAGCCATAAGGCAAGGCTCTCGATTTACTGGTCGATCTACGTTCCCACCCTCACCTATGGTCATGAGCTTTGGGTAATGACCGAAAGAACGAGATCGTGAATACAAGCGGCTGAAATGAGTTTCCTCCGCAGGGTGGCTGGACTCTCCCTTAGAGATAGGGTGAGAAGTTCGGTCATCCGGGAGGGACTCGGAGTAGAGCCGCTGCTTCTTCACGTCGAGAGGAGCCAGTTGAGGTGGTTCGGGCATCTTGTTAGGATGCCTCCTGGACGCCTCCCTTGGGAGGTGTCACAGGCAAGTCCACCGGGGAGGAGACCCCGGGGAAGACCCAGGACACGCTGGCGTGACTATATCGCCCAGCTGGCCTGGGAGCGCCTCGGAATCCCTCCCAGGGAGCTAGTGGAAGTGGCTGGGGAAAGGGAGGTCTGGGCTTCATTGCTCAGGATGCTGCCCCCGCGACCCGAACCCCGGAGAAGCGGAAGATGATGGATGGATGGATGGATGGATGGATAAAATATTAACACCTTCAGAGAAAAAGAAGCCCTTAACAAACTATAAAAATGATTCAGTGTTTTAACAAAGTAACCTGGTTGCCTCACATGCCACACAAAATTTTAATGAAAACACTTCCTTATTTAAGTTAAAACACTGAATTGAACCTGCTAGGCCACCACAGCTGTCATCAGATAAACAGTACTTAAAGCTTTCATCTTTGAGAGAGAAGCGAAGATCAAGCACCACTGGTGATTTAGATCTGAAAAAATCCACAGGTGTCATCCTTCCATTGTGAGACAACGACTCTATGAGTCTGAAACTCCCAAAATAGGTCAAGAGGCCATTACTGAAGTAAATTAGACAAAGAAGCTGCTGATGTCCTCAGAACAATGGACTGACTACCCTGGACCTCAACATTGTTGAATGTGTTAGGGATTATTTGGATGGCTAGAAGTAATAAAAGCAACCAACTTCTAAGACTCTAAGGTTTGAATAAATGTCATGCATTCTATATAGCAGCAGGTTCTGCTATTGTTACAAGCTTGACATTGTAACAGCAGAATGGCCAAATAATTTTTGGTGCTATACAGAACTCTTATCAAAAAGGTTCTATGTAAAACCATACAAAACACATTCTCCATCAGTCTGAAGAACAATCTAATGATACATCTTGCATGGAAATGTTTTTTCAAGTGTTCATGCTTCTACTGATAGAAATAAAGGTTCTGCGCAGGTATATTTTTTGTTCATTGAGGAAGAAACTGTGTAAATGTTCCCTCAAAGGTACAACAGTGGTTCCCAGTGTTCCCCAGGTGAAAAGTATATATTTACACTTTTCATAACTTAATGCTTTAGAACAGAACAATAAAATAAAAAGCCTGGAGCTGAGACGGGGTGTGTGGAGTCAGTACAACTTAGAAAAATATAATTTCAACGGATTATGGTACAATTATGTTCCCTGACTAACGGTACTGAGATGTACCCTTGAGGGTACCACCCCAGTGAAAATATGGGTACTGCCCCAGTGACAGTTTCATACCTTTTTTTTCTGAAAGTGTACAACCATTGTCTTAACTAAAAAGCCCAGGAAGAACTATCGTTTTTAAGAGTGTAGGTTTTCTGTTATTTCTTCTCTTCTGTTTCTTCTAAAGAATGTTCAGACAAGCGCAGAGCAGGCTATAGTAAAAAGTTTATGCAGGGAGAATCCAAAAACAAAGTACAAGCAGTTGAGGGTTGGTACGCATGAGATCAAAAAGTCAGAAACAGAAACAGGCAGAATATCAATAACCGGAAAGTCGAAACACAAAAACAAGGCTCAGTAATGCACAGGGACTGAAGCAATACCTCGCAAAGACATAGCACAAGGTGACAAACATATAGTCATTGAAACAGGTGAAATCAATCAATACTCAGGTGAGCGAGAACATTGGTAGTTGGATGGCTGAGAGTTCCTGATCATGTGACCTCCCAGAGAATTCTGGGAGTTGGAGTGCTGGACGGAGTGAGGGATATCGGTCTCTGCTACAGAAGGCATGACACTAGGCTAAAAAAAAAATCATTATAAATCTGCTGAAGGTTTTAAATATGCATGTATAACTGGCTTGTTTCATTGTAGATCCAGTTGTTTGTATTGCCTTTTAAGAACTCTTTACATAAATAGATGTCACCATATGTATTTATGTTTCCTATATTTAAAGACATATTTAAATGGCAGATCTGACACGGTTCAGTGCAGGTTGCCACTGGCATCATCAACACTAATGGGAGAGTTGCAAAATCCTAAGAAATCTTAATTAGCAGAGCTCTAAGTAAGTACTACCCAAGCTTTTGATATGGAAAACCTGTTTTGACATGTGAGGACCACGATCCATGAAAGAACAGGTATGGAGCTTTAATCTTCAGCTTTCTCCAGTACAATGCAATGCCTCAGTGAAGCAGTCTCAAGTGGAGCTATATAAGAAGAAGCTTGCCTGCAGAGGAGCTTATTGCTGTGGCAGAATTCTTAAGTCTGAGGAATAATTGCACAAGAGGAACCTGGATTTAATGGGGAAAATCCATTTGTCTCCAGAGCAACAAACAGGAGTAAGCCTATGGAAACTTACAGAAAAATGAACACCTATGTTTGTGAGAAACAACAGCTGATCAGCCCATATGGTGAAATGCATATCAATCCTGTACTTCTGTTTTTCAAGCACACCCTTAACATAAGGCTTTGGACATAAATAACTATCAGTATTGCGTCCAGGCTGGACCAGCATGATCAAAGAGTTGCTGTGCCAGTTTTCCCTGATAGAACAGCTTGCTCCTGAGCTTCCTGCTGGCCACAGGAATGGCGTGGTGACATGGAGGAGGACATCAGGCATTCGCTATGGATAGCTTTCAGCCATTCTCCCTGTCCCTCTAAAGTCCAGCCAACCAATCAGTTGAGTACAGCTCCAGCCAATACAGTGAGTTACTGTGGACAGCAGTGTTGTTCACAAAAATATATAGCTTTGCAGAGTAACATTGCATTTACAGCAAATGCTAAAACAACCAAAATATAAAAGCTAGCAAGCTAATGCATTTGTTTAGCTTTGCTAATATCACTAGTTAGTGCTAAAGTGTATCAGGCTTGATAAAATGTTATATATGATATTGATATGATATTGGGCTCTAATATACATGTAGCTGTTTGCTGTCTGAATGTACTATCAGAAGGCTCCATATGTTTCAACGGAACCCTGGCTGAAAAGAAAAGGCTCTGTGTGTGTCGACGGAGCCCGAGTTTGGGGCTCTGGGGTCCCAGGAGAGAGATGGGCCCCTCACTTTAGAATAAGCTGAAGCTATTATAATAGAAACCAGATGTGAACTATACCTTAAAGACCAAAACTGCTGGGGTATAAATTTCTGCTCCTGAAGAGACTGAGCAGAGAACATTTGGCACGTTTCTCTCCAAGCTGGTTCGCGAAAGCTTGATCCTGACTTCGATCTCTAAATGCAAATAAACTTCTTTTTATGCAAGAGACGGGTGTCACCGAAGAGTTACTTCCTTCACCTTCACAGCATCGCAACAGAAAATAAACTACAGTGCTAAGTAGCCTAGCAGTATTCCACCATCCCTTATTAAAATGTATAGAACCTCCACATATTGTATACCAATTAAAGCTGTTTTTTACCTCATATCATATGCACAAGACAAGTCAGTGGATTTTATTTTAAAGAGGGATGGGTGACTGTTTGCTCCATAGCTGTCCATGCATCAATGCAATGCTGCCCATGCTGTGCTACAACTGTAAATGTGCCCATTTACAATCTGTGCAGTACAATCTGAGATCAGCCTTTATGGGAATCTGGCACATATTTTCCCACTTTTTAATGATGCGAAGTATGAGAATTACCATGATCTGTCATACACAAACTCCAGCCTTGTTGAACAGCCAGTCTAAAATAAGACATGCCATAAATGTAGCTCTAGCTATCATCAAGTTTGCTGTTATTTATCCATGAATAAGTTCTCAAGCCTCAGCCCACTCTCCAAAACTATTTTTCAGTTCAATTAAAATGATGTGGTAGGATCAATGAACACTGAACACTGTCACACATTGTTCCAGCATCAAATAGGGATTCTGACTAATTTTGATTCTCAAGTATCTGTAAGAGTTAACTGAAATTGGACAAACTGTGGGGAAGACAGAAAATAATGTAAATAAATATTTTGGCCAAAATTAAGGGCTTTTAGCACAATTGGCTTCACAATCTCTCTGAGAGTGAATAGGATGACCCCTCGTCTCCTCATCACTCAGTGCCAGCGAGCACAGGTGCCTGTTAGCTGATGTAACAGAACTGGCGGTTTTCATTCTCCTGATTTAACTGTTTATCAACTGTTTAATGATGTAGCAGCTGCATGGTTGGCTTTATGTGACTTGAAGGAAGCTTATGTTTGCCTTTGCCCTCTTAGTGCAGCTGGTATTGGGTGATTGATCACCCCAACTAATGGGTGAAATTAAGAAATCTGTAGGTTTTTGTGTTAGACAAGTCTTCAGATGGGCTAATGATCTACAACCTCAATTCCAATGAAGTTGGGACGTTGTGTAAAACATAAATAAAACCAGAATACAATGATTTGCAAATCTTTTTCAACCTATATTCAATTGAATACACTAAAGACAAGATATTTAATGTTCAAACAGCTAAATTTTGCTTTTTGCAAATATTCACTCATTTTGAATTTGATGCCTGAAGTGGATGCTGTGCTAATAGTAATTTGTCAGACAATATGTTCCTAGACCTAGTTAACATCAGCTAGGCCACAGCAGGCCACACTGTCACTGCCTTCACAATCAATTTCTTAACAAAGCCCTTCACAACATGCTTGTGTTTCAGCAAAGCAAAGTGTGATATAATTTGCTTACTCACAAAAAAAAAATAAGTCACATGTATTTCACATGTGGCATGCAAAGACCATGTCTTTTTCACATTTCAGTGTTCAAGTGACACCTGGAACAGTTGACCCAATACCTGTGCACAACTCAGCACCAGCTCCTACTGACATTCAAACATTTAGTGTAACGGGGAGCGAGGGAGCGGACGCATGTGCAGAGGTAAGCGACTTTTATTGAGGGCAAATCCAAAATCAGGGTTGTAATGGTCCAGGGTCATTGAGCCAACACGGAGAGATTGGGGTTCAGACATGACAAATAACAGACTCAAACCAGCACAGAGCTTCCAACAGCACAAACACGACGAGCAACAACAACCAGCGAAAACCAAGGCCACACGGGTTAAATAATACACAGGGACAACGAGAGACAGGCGGGCCTGCAACGACGTCCAAGGGGGCAGGCGGACCTGCGACGACGTCCACGGGGGCAGGCGGGCCTGCGGCGACTGGCGGTGGATCCGGAGGTGCCGCGACTGGCGGACGGTCCTGAGGCTCAGGAGTGCCGCAGAGTGCGGCCACGGGATCAGGAGTGCCGCAGAGTGTGGCCACGGGATCAGGCTTTCGGGCTGGGGACCTCTGCTCCAACCTGGAGGAACACACAGACACGGAACCCACTCGGCTGTTCCCAAGGCTTACTCGAGCTATAGGCAGCTTAGACGCATGTGCAGACGCATGTGCAGAGGTAAGCGACTTTTATTGAGGGCAAATCCAAAATCAGGGTCGTAACGGTCCAGGGTCATTGAGCCAACACGGAGAGACTGGGTTTCAGACATGACAAATAACAGACTCAAACCAGCACAGAGCTTCCAACAGCACAAACACGACGAGCAACAACGACCAGCAACACAGGGCACAACAAATACACAGGGACAATGAGAGACAGGTGAAAACAATCAGGGGCAGAGTTACAAAACCAAAACAAACGCACATGGAATAAACCAAAACAAAAAAGCACATGGAGTGGGAGGAGCCAATCATGACATTTAGGGGATATTCTTGCAATACAATTTAGAAAAGAGTATTTTTTCATGAGACAGTAAAGCAAGGTGCATCAAAGGGGCTAACTTAAATGAGCTGTCCTTGACAGCCACTGTGTTCTTTCAAGAATTTGGCCTGATCTAGCCTCTCAGGGAGAATCTTGAAAACCAAAGCTTTTTTGTAATGCTGAGCATCAAGAAAACTTCAGTGCTCAGTCACTAGACTCACAAACCAGCAGTAATGATTCCATGGTTTATAACTGAAGCTGTATCTGATCTCACAATAACACCACCATCTCTCTGCATAATGAAGAGCCATTATCAGCCAAGCTGTCACTAATTCAGAGCCTGTCAAAGCATCATGTTGGAGCCTCTGACATGAAATCGTGAGTCACCAGTCTCTCCAAACTCAGTGATTCTGTTCTCGTTTTACTGCCTGTTCCATTTGCATTTGATTAGATTAAACCTCCCAGCCGGACCCCCGGCTGATCCGACTGTGTGCTTCAGAGGAAGCGAAGCTATGGCCATGAATGGAAAACCTACAGAGCAGAGAGAGTATGAGACACTCCTCCAGCAGAAGAGCAGAGCCAGACTGCATTTGCTTCACTAGTCTGTTCAGTCTTGGACACTGAATCCAATCTCTGGGTAGAGGGCCTATGAGGGCAATCATAAGTTAGCAGCATTCAAAGATGGGTTGTAACTAAATCCATTTACTCAGTTTCACATAGTGAAGTAAAATTTTTATGTTTCTTAAAAGTGTGCATGAAGTCTGACTGCCTGATGAAAGGTGCAATTGAGGTCCATAGTTTAGAAGCATCATAACATAAAGAGGCCTCCCTACATTTTCTGTTTTTTGTACAGATACAGATAAGAGCAAAAAATCATCAAATGTGATACAATCATGCTTGGCTATAAACAGAGCCTCCAGGAAAGGTCTAGTCCCTTAAGAGCATGGATGGCTAAAGGCTCACCACTTTCCTGTTTTCCTATTTGGGATTGGTTCTTAGGTATATAAAGAATCTACACACACTCTAGAGCACAAAGGTGTGAATAGTTCTGTGGTTTAAGAACATGTCATGAATCTGACATAGACATCTTAAAATCTGTTCTCAAGAACAAATTTAAGAAAAAAACTAGGAAAGTATTGGTGAGACAAAGAGAGACTGCATGAATTTTGGGTGTGTGTGTGGGGGGGGGGGTTCTTCCTCTGCAGTGCACATCATCCAAAGTTTCAAGAAATCTGGAGACACTCTGTGCATGAATGACAAGGCCAAAAACCACAAATGAATGCCCAGGACTAAATTAAAAGCATGAATTAATGACTCCCGAGTGGCACAACTGTTAAAGTGTTCGTGCTATCATCAGGAGATCGTGAGTATGAGCCCTGGTGATGCTACAGCCATCTGAGGCCCGGGAGTCCAAGAGAGCGCAATTAGCCTCGCTGTCTGGGTGGATAGGATGGCCCCCTCTTCTCCCCCATCCCTCAAATGTCATGCTAGTCAGCAGAGGTGTCTGTTAGCGGACATAATAGATATGGTGATTGAAGCTTTTCTTTGACCGTGTTCGGCTGTCCAGTGGCATTGCTGTAGCTGGCTTCACAGGTATTGGAGGACGCTTGTGTTAGCCTTTGCCCTCCTAGCACTGGTGGTATTGTGTGATTGGCGGGGTCCTAACTAGTGGGTGGAACTAGAGACAACTATCTTAGGGAGAAAATTTTGGGGAAAAAACATGCATTAAAAACCAGTACACTTTTGTGATGGATATCTTGACATGGGTTCAGGGATACTTTGTCAAACTTATCAGTAAACACTGTTCATTGTTGTACAAATGCAAGTTAAGACTGTACTATGCACATCTTTTCTGGACTCATCTGAATTGGAATGATGCACGGTGGAAATGTGCATTGTGGTCTAACCAGTTAACCTTTCAGATTGCTTATGGAAACAATGGATGGAGACTGTTACCAGTGTAAAGTTCAAAAGTTATGGTATTGGAGTGGAAGTGTAGCTGGTAATTTGCATGTCTGTGTCAAAATTACTGCTGAAAGATATATACACATTTTGCAGCAAAATATGCTGCCTTCTAGGCAATGATAACAATGCCAAGCCACATTCTGATGTTTGTGTGTGTTGTGTGTTTGTGAGCTGAAGGCTGAATGGCAAAAATTCCACTTTCAAAATTGGTCAGTTGGTGTCTTCAGTCCCCAAATGAAAATCGGTTGCTGTGAAAGGGAAAAGTGATGTAACACAGTGGTATGGTACTCAGCCACAAATTTTAAAGTAATAATAATTACTGGAGGCTGCTGTCACCTCCACAAGAGAATGAAGGCTGCTAGTCAACTTAGCCATCAGCATTCAGTGTGTATTTCTGGAAGAAGTTTCACAGATTTATTTGAATAGCCTATAGAGTGATGCATGAAACAATCAACAGTAAACTAATGCAGAAATGCTTTTAAAGGTACTCTGGGTTCTTCATACGAAAGCCTTGCATACGAAAATGACATAAACTGATTATAAGGATTAAATGTATAGGTTGAGAAGAAGGACACAAACGAGGCCTGTAAAGCCTTGAGGAATTCGGAGTACAATTGAAAATGCCAGAAGCATTCATTTTGCCCCATTTCTGTCCCATTTGTGAAACCAGTGCACCCAGTTCATTTGTAAAACTTAATTAGGTCTTAACTTATATCGTAATTTGGTGAATTGCTCCAAGCTCTGTCCTCTACCCAAATAAAATAAAACAAAAGTTTCTGTTATCAAGGGCAGATCAGATGACTTTCTCCTTACTTACTTTAATAAGGACTTGGGCTTTGATTAGACAGCTCACTGTTTCATACCGAGAGAATTATATAAATAATTCATAGTTCCATTAGGCCAAGTCTGACATGGCTCACACACACAGCCCATCACTGCAGAAATGAGTGATTTTATACAGCAATCAGAATGATAATGAGGGCCATTGTGGTATGGGTGGATGAAACAATGATATTTTACCACTGCATGTGTGATTAATATTAGAGCCATATATGAGCACAAGATAAGGCATGAATCAAGCAAAGTCTTGGCACCAGACAGCATCTTACACTAAAGCATTACAAAGCCTCCATCATTATGGGTAAGCATTCGCAGTACATAAGACGATCTCATGCATAGATAAAATGCATTTTTCTCGTTGAACAATACAATCATGCGTCAGCTTGACAGCTATCTTGCATAGTTTTTTGAATGTAAAGCAGACTTGAATACAATATAAGCTCCCTTTTTCCCTTTGTGTGTGTCTGTGCATGTGATTTAGTGGGTTGTCAGTCTATTGATCAGTGGAGAGGATGCAGCAGATGGATAAGGTTGGCACTATTTCATTCACTCTGAAGGTTACTGACACCCCCTGCCCCAACATACACACACATACGCACATGAGCAACCTACACAAAAAGCCATGTTCACACTTTGACGAAGTGTACTGCCAGCAGCTCAGAGAGCAATGTCCCAGCTCATGCTGAAAGCCTATGACACCACATGAAATACCACACGGTACCACTTTCACCAGATGAAATATCTCTGACATCATCTTGCACTTGCTGCAGGAAAGCATTAGATCATTTGAAGACATGATGAGAGGAGAAAGAAAGGACTGAAACCCTGCAGGAACACTGGAATGTGCTACAACAAACAACTCAACGTAATAAAACAGTTTTCTCTGAAATCTGATTGGCTGAGCCATGTCTGCACCTGAATGTATTTGAATTTTAATGTGACATGGAGCGATGAGGTGGTGAGGCTGAGATAAGCGAGTTTTATTTTGGGCAAATCCAGGGTAGAAACAGTCTAGGGTCAGTAAGCCAAAAAACGAAGATAAGGTGGGACAGACTTGACGACATAGAAACACAAAATACAGAAATCCAAACACTTCAAACAGATCAAACAAACAAACAGCACAATCAAACATGCCTACAAACATATCCAACAAACATCAAACAAAGACCAATGAACCCAAGAAGCAAACACAGGGCTTAAATACACAAGGGACAACAGGACACAGGTGGAAACACATGTGGGAACAATCAGGAGTTACAAAACAAGGGGCCAGACTGGGGATCAAAACAAAGAAATCACATGGACTAGACTAAAACACAACAAATGCTCATAGGAGAGTGGGAGGAGCCCATCATGACATTGAAATTGAATGCTATAATAATGCAATAAGTAATAATAATCTTTAACCATCATGGTGCTTGGCAGCCATAACCTAAAGCTAAAACAGAATTCTACCAACTTCTGCATAATTCATTTGTAGGGATGTAAACAAAATTCAGGCTGTGTCCAAAACTGAAGGCAGCAGCCTGTGCATTATTAAAGGATTAATATTATTATTAATATATTAATATTTAATATTTATTATGTATAATTTATTTATAACATTAAATTCTGTTGCTTTTATATGAAAGTCTCATATTGTTTTATTCTTTATTGCCACACAATACTGTTGTTGATAATTCAATAGTAAACAATAAAGTTTTTTTTTCACCATATAAGACAATTAGTAATGACATAAAAGAGAAACAGATGTTTAGCATTACACTAAGCAAATACAATAGTGCAAATACAGTAATGCAGTGATGCAGTACAGTAGTATGTTAATGCATATATATTAATCAGTGGAAATACATTGCTGCAGATTTAAAACCAACATGTCAAAACCTTAAATGGCCAGGGTCTGCTGATGGGCCCAAAGTTTTATTACACACTTCTATAACCAACGAATAGCTGGACCAGTGTCCAGTGAAGTCCTTGTAGTTACTGAATACTAAGCCTTAGTATGTAATATGTCTGGGATTTTATGGGGTTAATACATATCAAATAATATACTGTAATTATCTGCAGTCATTTTTGTCAAATCTGCCTTGTTCGGAAATATAACGATTTCTGGAAAATAATTTTAATCTGTGGTGCCATTCAGCTTTTTTATATTTTAGTATATAATGGCATAAACATGTCAGTTTAACATCCTGGACACTTTCTGTTCTATTCTCTCTCTTTTTCACTTTACAGCTTCCTACTAGATGAAATTACACACGATTAGCACGTTAAAATCATGGTATATATGCATTTGCAAACAAATTGGTTTCATGATTTTGAAAACATACTATTCCAAAGTTTAGGACAGTAACAGAGTACTGTGTTACAGGGTATAAATATCTGAGGACAGTAAACAGTCCTCACTGGCAGCCAGTAGCCTGGTGAAAAACATCTTCACACTTGGGCAGAGATGGGCTCTCGGCCCAGAGAGCACTTACTGAACAATCAATGGGAGCCAGAGCTGCGGCCCTGTGATGAGAGCGCTGATTTGAATATTTAATCGCTCTTTAATAAATGCTCGGCCATTAGCTCCATATTCAATGTACCACAGCTTTATAAATACGACTGTTGCCTCAGAAAACCTTGCCTGTCAGGGCCTGATGACTCAGCTCCTGTAATACTTATGAGGTGAATCTTTTTTTGCCATAGGTTTAATATAATACAGTGAGGGAGGCTAATGATGAGACACAGGGGGCTTAGGCCTGCACGAATCGGCTGAGGAGGACAAGACCATTAATCATATAATCCCAAGGGGGAGATACGATCATAAATCATTTAATTCCAAGGGAGAAATATTCAGGTAGGATGGTAAAGCCAGAATAAGCAGAGAGGATACGACTGTAAAAACAACAGCGGTGTAACACCAGTGTTAGTTGACAAAAATCATGTCAGGTCATATATTTTCTTGTCATTATTCTACATTGTGTGATAAACCTAGATCTCTGAGGATGTATTGTCATGTAGTAGCTCATCATTCACATGCAGATGAGATCTGGTTCTAAGCACTTTGTATCTACGGGAAAAATAAATGGCATTTACAAAAATGGACCTATACTGCTCTGTGGTTACCATGGAGTTCTCAGGCCTACATTTACATTTACATTTACAGCATTTAGCAGATTTGTTATTGTTACAAAAACAAATCAAGTTAACATTAATTCAACAGACCCATTTTAAAAATGTACTTAAAGTATTAGCATTGAAAGAATGTAATTATGTAAGTGTTAAATCAGCCAAAGTCAGTCAAATCAAAAGAAAAGAGAATGAATAATGTTTTTCTAAGACTCTTGAATTTCTACAAGAAGCTTAGATTACAAGATTACTTGTAACTTTACAATTTCACGTAGTCAAATGGAATCTTTGAGTTAAATCAATGCATTGATTTTAGGCTGTCAGCGGCTGGAAAGACAAGATTTAATTGGTCCTCGATCCAACTATTTGCATATTTGACATGTTTTACTGTCTGTGTTGTCTTTCCTTCTTGGCTGTTCTCCCTTGGGTGTACGCTCATACTATATATTTTAGTTAATCCCCTAGATGGCCAGGGCCCAGCGTCTGCCCAAACTTTTATTAAACACTTTTATAACCTTAGAACAGCTCTAACCTGTTGTTACTGAATAAGAAGTCTTATAAGTGTGTAATAAGCCTGAGATTTGAAGGGGTAAATTGCCTAGCTTCATTACCACTGCCTGTACAAATGAAGGTGTAGGACTGGATCACCAAAGACAGTCATATGATATGCTATAATAGCAGATTAGCAGTTATTTCACTCCACTACACTCTCAGAAATTAAGGTATGAAACTGTCACTGGAGCAGTACCTTTCTTGTCGGTGGGGAGGGTACATCTCAGTACCATTAGTCAGGGAACGTAATTGAACCAAAATCCATTGGAATTATATTTTCTAAGTTTTGACTCCACACACCCCGTCTCGTCTCCAGGCTTTTTATTTTATTGTTCTGTTTTAAAACATTAGGTTATGAAAAGGTACAAATATGTGTACATTTACATTGTTTGTACCTGCACAGTACTTTTATTTCTAACAGTGTATATGGTCAGTTTATGTTATATTAATGCAAAAGCTTTTAAATATGATTTAGTGTAATTTTACAGTCACATTTTTTACAATTACATTCACCAATTACTCAGCTATGGCTGGGTTTGCCAACAAGCAGGCGTCCAGCTTGTTCATTTTATTTGTGTTTTACTTGTAGATGTCACTGACACATTTAAGGCACAATAACAATGCTTTCTGGTTATTTACACCTGGTTTATTAAACAAAAAGGGAAGGAGCTTCAGTATTTTACCATCATGAACATTAAATATAAAAACTCAGAAGACAATAAGTTCACTGGTAATTTAGGATAGTAAATACACTGGCTATATTTGTGCTGTAGACATTGTGATCCCTGGTTTCTATCACAACCACTGTACATATGGGTATGTTTCTCTATAATGAACTATTAGGTTAATGATTATTATAATAAATAATTAATTCTAATAATAATTATTATAATTATAAGGTTGAATTAAAATAAAACAACACTGCCAATTCCTAGTAGTTATAGTAGTAATGAGCAAAATTCAGACATTCAGAGGACACAGCAATGGGTTTGCAGGACTAAACTGAAACAATTTGCATTTGCAAACAATTTGCATTTACCACAGGGTCTGACAGCAGTTTTCACCTCAAAACATTGTTGTTCATTTCCTCCCATTTTAAACAGCTTAGACCTGGAGCTCCTTATTTGTTGACATCACAGAAAAATGTCAGGTCGCTAATGCTTCTTTGTTTCATTATTAAAGTTTTGGATTGTTCACCAAATCAACAGTTCCTATTCGCTGAACCTGGACTCAGCATATGCTTTTGTTCCATAATACTTCATCTCTAATTATATGGAGACATGGCTCATCCGTGACAGGCTTTAATAGTAAAAGAGAAGAGAACTGAGCCTGGGTTCTTTAATAAACGAATAATGCAGCAACTGGTGACACAGACAAACACCATCTGCTCAGGATCAATTACTATGAATAAAGAATCTGGTGGACCAAGCTGCTCCAGACCACAGGGTCTAAAGGTCAATAGTGGAGCACAACAGTGCAGTGTGGTGGAAACAGGTGGCACTCTTGCTGTTTGACCTGCTTTAATGACAGTTATTATAAATGTTCAGCCTAAAGTGCTTGGTCACACCAACTAATCTACCAGGCATGTTTTCACATTCAGCTTTATTTAAACCCAATCACTGCTCCATTTATCTGCTTCCATAACCCGCCTTTTCCTGATGGAGCTGCCAGACCATTTGACCAAATTCAAAAGGGCTCATTGCCTTTTCGTCAAATGGGTTGTGATGGAAGTAATATTTGGAGAATATTTTTTTTAATTGCTTGATTTTAACCACATAAAGGGGTTGGGTTCCTCGGACTGAGCCTTGGTCCCTTCTAAGGTTTCTTCCTCTTAAAGGGAGTTTTTCCTTACCACTGTAGTCACCACAAAATTGGCTTCACTGTGGTGATGCTCATAAGAGGCGTGGACCTGTTTTTTCTGTAAAGCTGCTTTGTGACAACCTTGTTGTAAAAAGCGCTATATAAATAAACTTGAATTGAATTGAATTGAATAAAGGGCCCATACCCTAGATTTGTCTTGCATTTTATTTTTTCCTTTGAAGTCTACTTATAAAGTTTGTATGTTTTTTTGAATGTAAAAGAGGAGTAATTAGTTTTCCAACCACTCTTTATCTCTTAGAATTTAATAGGCTGTTTTTGTAACTGTGCTTTTAAAGCTGATATATGTAAATGAGCTCTGTTCTAACTGGCTGACCCATACTGTGTCTCATTTAAAAAGTAGACTGAGCTGAAACACTCCTTATAACTTCAGCATGAATGTGTGGAGCTAAACTCTTGCAGGTTGAATTGGTGGATAAATGTAAATGTTTTTTTCAAAAAAATCATTAAATTCAAAATTTTGGCAGCTTAGTTTCTATGTGTGCACTGTATGTTGGTAAATGTTATATTATGAAACCCTGAATCTGTTTACATAGTGAATGATACTCAGTTGTTTATAAAGTGATAGAGACCCTTTAATACTAGATATTTTTAAGTATGTATGAACTCAACTTTTTTCTATATTAGTTTTGTCCTAGTACACATTGTCCAAAAATAGCTTTATAGAAATCCAGGTCCAGGCCTCTAATGATCAAGCTACATGCGATGATGACAATCGCTAAGACAAGGAGGAAGAGAAACTAAGACCCTCCAGAAGATTGCACCCTCCTCTGGTCGGATAGTGGAGCACTAACAGAAATAGTAGAAGGTTACAAGTGAGATTAATTAAATTCATCAATCTCTCTTTAAAGACTTCATAGGGCATCAAGCCAAGGGTTTGTAATGAAACACTTTAAATCAACTTCAAGGAAGAAACAATTTATGATTCATTATGAAACATTCAAAAGACCATTTTGATTTTAAGTTATGTTTGACTACATTTTCCTCACATCAGAGCAGCTGGCAATTGAATATATGTCAAACTTGTGTGTACATAGCACATGAGGGGGAAACTGCAGCCCCATACTAGCCTTAGAGCTAGCTGGCAACAAAATTAATTGGGATAAAACAGCTGATTAAGACATAATGGTAGAGAAAATAGCCAAGCATGCCACTCCTTTTGATGGCATACACAGCCAAACAAACCCAAACAGAAGAAACAGCAATAATAGATCTAGAAGAAATAATAAGACTGAGCTTGCACTATATCTTTAAGATAGGAGGTACTCGATCCAACAAGAACAACTAGCTATCTCTTGTGTTGGCTAGTTAGGTAGCTAATTAGTTCAGCCGGACAGTTAGATGGGTAATTAGCTAAACCAGCATCTGCTCATGACATATGAGAATTACAAATAGGTTCACACCAGCATTCAGGTGTTCTAGCCTATAAGCATGGTAGCATGCATTTTGGGGTCAATGTTTTGGATCTGACAGGGAGTGGCCTTTTGTTTGGCTGTTGATATTAAAACCTTGGCAGTAAAACCCTTAGATAGCAGTAGTGAGTATTGTTTGCTTTTCTGAGCTTGAACAAGACAGTTAATCAGCCAGTTTGGCCTCTTTAGGCCACATGTGTAAAGCTCCAGTCCTGGTGGGCCAAAACACTGAAAGACTTCAGCACACTACCTCATTAAACACACCTTATTCAGCTGATCTGCAAATTAGCAAGGCCGTCCTGAACTAAATTGAGAGCATTAGATGAGGATAAAGGCTAATCTAAACAAGACTTTCCCAAGAAGGTCCCAAGTTTGGCATGACTGCTTTAGGCTATACACTGATAGTTGTATACCATAAGCAAAAAAGACAGTTCAGTTTTTATTTGCAGTTATTTATGTGCCAATAAATCATCAATAAAAATGTAATGGCTGTCACAGGCACCTTTTAGTTGAAAAAAGAATAAAAAAAATAAAAAAAACTTAACATCCCAAAAAAGGAAAAATGAGATGAGCAAGGGCGGCTTTCTGTCTGTGGCTGACATGCTAATGAACTGTACAGAGGTAGAAAAACATCTAAAAAAGGTTTTGTATAAGCCTCTAATTGGATTTTACATATAGTACCTGGAGGGTGCCCTGGGTTTTGCTTAGGCCCATCTCAGTGGCTCTAAAGGTCTCATGTGAAGTGGATCCCTTTTCCTTTTCTTGGTTTGATTTTGACAAAATTCCGTCATCTATTATCGTTCTGTTGAAGGCAATATTTGGGATCCTACATTTGGGTCCACAGAAATGATTATAGAGCTCGAGAACTCTGGTCCTGGAAAGTGAAAGTCCAGCACAGTTGGGTGATTTTACCCTTCAAGTTCACAAACCCAGAATTAGAGCCAGCCACCAGTTTAGGTAAATATGCTTTTGGAAACATTGATATTTCCATTTATGCATGTAGCTATTTAGAGCACAGAAGCCCACATCTGCCACTAACATATGTAGTGGGAGTTGGAATAGTCTTTAGAACACAGTTTGAGTTCTTACAGATTTTTTTCGAAGACAGAATTCATATTAGTAGTTACTCTAGAATTGAACTAGATCATCTTTATTACAGTAGGTAAGGCAGGTACCTTCTTCCTGTAAACACATGCCCTATGATGTTCCACCAAGATCAAGTACCTTGTTTTCACACTCACCTTATTTTCCTTCAGCATCAGCATGCATGGAAGGAGCAATGTTCTAGGACAATCCAAGATAAGACCAGCAGAACTCCCAAAGCAATTCAAAGTTGTTGAGATGGAATCATAGATTCCGAGTGCCATTCCACAGTGCTGAATCACTAGTCTATTCCTCCGGGGCCTGGTTTCAATTGCTTCCTCTCCCCTTCTGCTGGTCTCTTGACTAAAATGGCACCCAAGAGCTTAGATGATCAATGCAGTTAGCAGTAATGACTCATTCTGCTTAAGTGTCTTCAAACGAGGCAGGGCAGGGGCACCGTGGGGCTCAGGGATGCCACTCTGGAAATGAGATGAAATGACAAAGGACAAAAGTATAAGCTAATTAAACAGGCTTGAAAGACTTGACCTTTACTATAAGCGCTCATCCGCTCTTGAATGTGAAACTGAGGAAGAAAAATGACTTACCTGGTTGTAATATGCTATTATACCCTACTTGGAGAAAGCAGTTTAGCTCTCTGATATAGGGTTTACATTACTAATTCTGAAACATTTGATATTTCAAGCATGTTGTATTCAGAGCACAATCCCATTGTGTTGAATTAACACGTTCATTTAAATCCAGCTGGAGACAAATGAATGCTGTAAGGAGTTCATTCAACACTGGGGATTTAGTTATGTTTAAATAGCCTGAGGCACTTTTTACGCAAACACTACAGTGTGCCTTTACATTTTAAATGATGTACTTTATATTCTGACACTGGCCACAGTGCAGTCATAACTTTTAGTCTGAAATAGAGCCTCTATGTCTCTCTTGGGTTTATTTCATGTGAAATGTCAGAAGGGTGAAATTCAACACATCACTGCATGTCATATGTAGCCTCTGAGATGGATTTACTCAACCATTCAGTTCACCAACCCCAACCTATCAAACCCAACACAATGCCTTACTCATCCAGAAAGATGAATAATGTAAACTTGGATATTCCCAAGTATCTTTTGACCAAACTTGGCTCCTTTGCCATCCCCCCACCCACCCACCCAAAAAAAAAAAAGAATGTTACAATAATAATAATCATAATAATAATAATAAATACTTGTACTGTCTAAATTCTGCTCCTATGTAAATACTTCCAGTCACATTTTGCATTCAGTCTATTTTCAAAAGTATTTCTGAATCATTTGTAGCTGGGCGAGGCCTTGTGCTCTCTGAATGGATGCTCCCTTCTCCCATCACTCAATCATGCAAGACTTTATTAGTTACACAACAGAATTAGGGGGGTTGGAAATAAATAAATAAATAACTGTCCAGGATTTTCTGGGATTGTCCTGAATTTGGTTGTCTGTTCCAGAAAAAAAACTTTGTTCCTTGATGCAAAAAGTCTGGGAATCCATGGATTTTCTTATGTTAGCATTTAGTGTGAAGTTTAAACTGCTTCTTTTTTATTCAGTCAGATCAGCTGTATAGAAAGAATGGGATTGATTGGTTCAGTTCAGCCTCAACGGGGAGCACTGCCGGTGGCATGCTCAGAAATGCAGCGCAGTAACTGAGAAGATTAGAATCTACAGCTGAACTGATACCTTGGACTGCATAATGAGCAAAGATACCGCCTACAAAATTTGGCAAAAAATCCAGCCTCCGGTCTAGGAAAGCCTGAATCCAGTATCCAGTGTACAGGAATTTTACGAGGCTGAGATGGCAACCCTAAGCAAAGTAAGTGGCACAGTCACACTGGGGCTCACAGCAATGGTGGTGTGAATTTAAGGGACCTCTTATATTACTACTTACTTAGTGTTACACCCTGATTCATGGGGAGCTAGAATAATATATTAATATACTTCAAATGTTTACCTATATGCTTGGTTGAGACACAGCATTAAGTAAGTAAATAAATGGCCATGTTATTGTCCAGAAGATTCTAGTTACACCACTGATTGAGATTTGACATCTATGGAGCCCTGCTGATGACATAGGCATAGGAACTTGTGGAGGTCGACCAGTGATGTCCCTTACTGAGTCATAGGTTTACATTAGGACTTCATTCCAACACCTTAGTAAATTGTGGCCACACATTATTTGTAGTAAGAAGGGAAATCACCAGTGAGGCTCCATAGGAAGATAATTATGGTGTTATAGTTAGTTCAGAAAAAAGTAATGTGATTTTACAAACATATTTATTTAGTTTTGATTTTAAAAAAAACACTTGTAAACACCTACTTTCTCAGATTTTTTTCTGAGAAGTCTTTTTGTTTAAGTGAATAAATTTAGGAAAAAAAGTTTTCAACTGCTATTTCTTAATACTTTGGCTAGATTTTACAGCACTATCAAAATCTACTCTTTTCATTGTTAATCCTGCATGCTGTGGCTTCTGCAAGTGTGAAAATTATTTTTATTAGCATCAAATTTAACAGAGTGCAGCAAAGCAGGAATGCTCATTAAGAAAGAGAGCAAACAAAGGAACACTAAAAGAGTTTAACTTGTTTAACACATTAACACATTAAAGAGTATTTAACACATTGAAAGACTAAACCAAAAACCTACACATGTAAAGTATGAGGAACAGAAACAAATGGCCACATAGGCAATACAAGACAAGACACTCAGCAAACACAGGCTGAGAAACACTACTGAGAACAAACAAGCAGCATCTAAGAGGGCGGGGTTATAGACCACACACAGGGGAGACAGATAACGGGGCAGAACAGGGTATGACTAAAAAAACAAAATAACAATGTCTTGTTTTCTCAGAATAATTATTTATTACTTAAATATTGAAATAAAACCTTTTCTCAATAAGTAACTATATGTTTTCTGATTTTGTCATTCTGACTCCCTAAGTCAAAATCATCAGAAAATAAGTCATTATCTTGACTTAATGAGTCACAGTTTGAAACCAACAGTTTGTCTTCCCTCCTGCCTGGTGGAAACTGGCTTCTATACAAAAAGCAATCAGACAGAGGTTCATATTGTGCTGTTTATATGTGAATTACGAAGTAGCATCTGCGTTCATTGGCATAGAAGTTCTTAGTAGATAAGTCACTAAATTGATAACCTCTTTTAGTGCAAAGTGCGTAGAGACTATTGGTAATTAGTGCCTATTTTATTAAACCTGACGCATTATTTTTATTAGGTAGAAATTTCTCCAGTGGGGCTCTGTAGAGATCTCATTGTACAAAGAATCAGAATCAAATTGAATCTTTGTGATGACAGAGATTTACATCCTTCTTCACCTGCATCTATATATCACACTTGATTTCTTTAGTCAAACCAAATAAACTGGAAGGTGTAGCATTAATGTGATACTCATTCGATGTGCATTGTTGACGTTGTCAACCGAAGCTTTGGCACAGGCAACAAACCTTGGATTTCTTTGCTCCTGCTGCTTCAGATCCTTATCTCACTGGAATTACGAACAACGAATATATCTTCTAAACATCCAAGCTCAGCGGACGTCTGTGTGAGAGAAAAAGCGTTGTGATTACACCTGCTGTGCATCAGCATTTAACTACACACTAAATGGAATCATCCCTGATGGGCTGCAAGGTAAGGTACAGTCTCCTGTTGTGACCTTAAAAGGACTGAAGGCATTGATGATGTTTTTACACATACAGATGCGCATCGATGAGGACCCCCAAGCCCCACCCAACACACACACACACACACACACACACACACACACACACACACACACACACACACATCAGGTTAATGTAATCCCAGCCATGTTTTAACCCGAGTGTTGTTATTGAGCAATGACTTAAGAAATGCATGAGATTGATGGGTGAGAAGGTGTGGTACAAGGCAAGATTACATTCAAAGACACATCAAGGACTCTCGAAAAACAGGAGCATCTCATCCAGCGAAGGGAATAGCAGTTTTATTTGACTTATACAGCACCTTTCCACTCCAGTTGACTGCGCATCATGAGAAGAGAAATTTATATAACCATCAAGTGCTAAATGAAAGCAGCTAGCTGTAAAATCACCACTGAATAAAGTCATAGCACTGCAAATATAAGCTGTAGGGCCCATCTTCCAGACACAGATTGAGCCTGGTCCTACAAATTAATCTTTAGCCATTACAGCGTGAGGAGAAACTTGAGTGAATTAAATAAGAGTTCTACTGGCAGAAAACGTGTTCCAGAAAGTAACACTGAAAAATGCATGAGCCATTTAAAAATACATGAAATAATATAGAAGGCCTTTCCCTGAAGTGCATATAGAGAGAGAAAGGGAGATATAGAAATGATTGCTGTGCTGTGGAAATAAGTGCTGCTCAGCATTTAGCATACTGTATATATATATATATATATATATATATATATATATATATATATATATATATATATATATATATATATATATATACAAGGTGAGTCAAAAGTCACAGGACACCGTTTTATTTCAGAAATGAAAGGGAAAATGACGTATCTGAATACCCCAGCAAGTAATGGGTGAGGGGGCCTATCTTTTAGGCATGTCCGGAACATGGCAGTATTTCAGCATACCACACAAAGCACTTCTGTAGCAATTCTGTAGGTTCTTAACATAGGTAAAAATGTATATATTCCAGCGATATACATAAACATGAACCACCAAGGCTTCAGTAGCAGTTACAGTGTTACAGTTTATCTGTTCACATACATTCATGCATTCATTAGTTAGCTGAAGCTCATCAAAACTGAGACTACATGGTTACATATCAGGTCAGGAAGAGAATTATTTCACATATTTTGACAGATTTTACTTTTATTGTTTATTTCTGGACTGAGTAGTGAAGCAACAAGATGGCTTGTTTAAAAAAGGAATGTTGACAAAGTGTTTAAAAATGAATAAACAGAACTGTGCATTTTTCTTCCCAACTGAAGTTTAAAACGAATGTGTTTCATTTGCTCAGAGTTTATGGCACTGGTCAAAAGTGGAAATGAAACAAAACAATCACTTCAAATCAGAGTTGGACTGGTAACTAAAGTTGGTCCTGGTCCATTCCACCTGCAGTGAACTCCTTCCACCCACCCTTAAATGACCACCACCATGACCCCCAAAAACAGACTACAAGAACAGGAATGTACATTCATTTCTTCATTTCTTTGCATCTTGCTTATTAGTAAATTGATTTTTTTACCCCTGCCCCTCTTCCACTTTTTTGGTAGTTTTCTCGATCTCTCTCTTGCTAGTCTTCAAGCTTTAATTATCCCAGTTGTTGCCATTATGCTTTGTTCTAGCGGAACTGGCATTTGTGTGATTCGCCAGTAGCCACACACTGAGAATGCAGTGGCCTCTAACGTGTCTACAAATGTGCACTCCAGTATTCGCCAAGTGCACAGTGTTTGTCCCAGGTGAGCTCTCCATTCATTTTATGTATGACTACACTAGAAATAACCATATATATCTGTTTCACTCTCCTACTGGCACACATATAGTGGCCCACTGGGAATTGTCCCAGTCCTCCAAATGGTCAGTCCATCCCTGCTTCAAATCACTCTACAGATAAAATTCAGGTCTGAGAATGAATAAACTAAACTCTAAACACAAAATAAATACATATATTTCATGTTGAGTTTATTTTATTCATCTTCATTTATTTGTTCATCCTCAGAACTGAATTGTATATGTATGTATGTATGTATGTATGTATGTATATGAACATATATATGTACATATATATCTCTGACTTAGACAGCCATGCTTTCTCATTGATTTCATTCATTGTAAACCAATATGACTGGTTTATTTCACTATCAGATCCTAATTACTACTTACATCCATCCATCCTTCCATCGTCATCCGCTTATCCAAGTCCGGGTTGTGGGGGCAGCAGCCTAAGCAAAGAGGCCCAGGCCTCCCTGTCCCCTGCCACCTCCTCCAGCTCTTCTGAAGGGATACTGAGGTGTTCCCAAGACTGTCAAGAGATATAATCCATCCGATGTGCCCTGGGTCTTCCCTGGGGTCTCTTCTCACCCTATCTCTAATATCTCTATCTATAGGGTCCACATTACTGCAGACACTGCACCAATCCGCCTGTCAACTTCTCACTCCGTCCTTCCTTCACTCATGAACAAAATCCCGAGATATTTAAACTCCTCCACTTGGTGCGAGAATTCACTCCCGAGCTGGACAGAGCATTCCACCCTTTTCCAACTGAGGACCATGGTCTCACATTTAGAGGTGCTGATTTTCATCCCAGCCGCTTCACACTCAGCTGCAAACTGGTCCAGAGAAAGCTGGAGGTCCCGGCCTGATGACGCCAACAGGACCACATCATCCAAAAAAAGCAGACATTAAATCCTGAGGCCACCATACCAGGCATCCTCCGCCACTTGGCTGTTCCAAGGAATTCTGTCCATAAAAGTTATAAACAGAATTGGTGACAATGGACAGTCCTGGTGGAGTCCAACCCTAACTGTAAATCAATCTGACTTACTGCTGGCTATACGAACCAAGGTCCTGCTCCATTTGTACAGGGACTGAATGGTCCATAACAACGAGCCCCTCACCCCGTACTCCCGGAGCACTCCCCACAGGATCCTCTGAGGGATGCGGTCGAATGCCTTCTCCAAATCCACAAAACACATGTGGACAGTGTTTGGTTGGGAACCACTTTCCTCTCCTGAGGCACTTGATGGTTTTCCAGAACCTTCTGGTTGATAATCTTTCTCCATGGCCTCACCAAACTCCTCCCACACCTGAGTTTTTGCCTCAGCAACTGCCGAAGCCGCAACCCGCTTGGCCCTTCGGTACCCATCTTTTGCCTCCAGAGTCCCACAAGCCAGCCAGGCCCAATAGGACTCTTTCTTCAGCTTGACAGCTTCCTTTACCCAAGGTGTCCACCAATGGGTTCAGGGATTGCCGCCACGACAGGCACCTACAACCTTGCGGCCACAGCTCCAATTTGCTGCATTGACAATGGAGGCACGGAACAGGGCCCACTTGGACTCGATGTCACCGGCCTCCCTCGGTATGCAGTCAAGCTTTGTCACAACACATTTGGGTCTGCCAGGTCTGTCTGGTATTGTCACCCACCATCTGATCCAACTCACCACAGCTCCGCTCCTCTCTTCACCCAGGTGTCCAAAACACATGGTTGCAAATCCAATGACACAACTATGAAGTCAATCAACGAACTGTGGCCTAAGGTGTCCTGATACTTTTGTGTTCGAACATCGTGTTTGTTGTGGACAGACTGTGGCGAGCACAGAACTCCAATAACTCTTGGGTTCAGATTGGAGAGGCCGTTCCTCCCAGTCATGCCCTTCCAGGACTCACTGTAATTGCCCACGTTAGCGTTGAAGTCACCCAGCAAGACAATGGAGTCCCCACAGGGAGCACTTTCCAGTATCCCCTCCAGGGTCTCCAAGAAGGCTGGGTACTCCGAACTGCCGTTCAGTGCATAAGCACAGACAACAGTCAGAGCCCATTCCATGACCCAAATGTGCAGGGAAATAACCCGCTCATCAACCAGAGAACACCCCAACGTACAGCTGCAGATTAGAACAAGCTGTTTGTCATTTTTTGCATTAGCCAATCTAAGGGTCAGTCTGCTGAAAACCACGACGATAAAACAATGTCGGATTCATTCACAGAAAAAACAAACACACTACTGTTTTGAACTCATGAAAGCAATGCTGAAGATGATTAGAACCTTTAGAACTAAAACCTGATAGTTTTGTTTCCTAATGGGAATTGGCTTGATGGTTGCCATTAGAGACTATTAAGAAATGAACAACTGCATATGGACTCAGTCCCAGAACACCTAATTAAATGATCTGAATCCTTTACACTGTGATATCAACACAGAACACCATTAGCGACTGAAAACCACCATGAACTGTCAGGCACTTTTAATGGGTTCTATGACATTTTTCAACAAGTAGGTACATCAAATGGCCTCCTCTAGCTGTGTTCTGGACGAAAAACGGATTAAGTAATGATATCACTCAGCAGAAGCAGCCAAACGTTAACGTGAAATCTAGTTAGATGTTGTGAGAAGAAGAAATTCTGCAGATCGGAGACCTAAAATTATCATAAGCACAAAACACTGAAGGCAAAAGGTGTCCATTAGGAACTACGTGGCTATAGAATAACAAAGCAAACAAGCAAAGTTTAGGTAGAAACAGTGTTTGTATAAACTCAGAAAAAGACACATGCCAGTCAGAACTGCACGTGTGCACATATTTCTATATTGTGTTGATGTATTTATTTACCCACAAAGTCAGGAAGAACATGTTCTATCAGTTCACTAATGCCTTTATGTGTGATGGTCAGTCAGTGTTTGCATGACCTCCGTCCTGCTTTACCTGTCAAAGAGGCCTGAGCATGTACATATAAGCGTGAACACCTGCACACATAAACCAAAAGGAACGACAGATTTCACACAATGTAGTGGAGTAAAAAATAAGATATGTGACTTTGAAATGTAGTGGAGGTAAAGTAAAAAAACACGCAAAATAGAAATACTTCAGTAAAGATACATGAAAAAACTAATTAAGTACAGTAATGAATTACATGTTGTGTATCTCTCTCTCTCTCTCTCTCTCTCTCTCTCTATATATATATATATATATATATATATATATATATATATATATAGTATACATACATATAAGTGAAACAATAGTTACAATAGTGTATTAATCTGAAATAAGGAATTAGTTGATTTTTAAGGCAACTTCAAACAATCTTCCCACTTCCGCGTGCCTAAGCAGTATGTGATGCCTTTTTGCACTTTCCTTCCATTGGCTGATGCACAAAATGCTTGACAGTCCATCTGTTATATGATTGGCCGATGCAAGAAGTGATTGACAGTGTCTCCGCCCATTTGTTAAGCCCACTGGTTCAACAGGCTGCAGACACATATAATTAAGGTTCATCGACACTGGGTTTTCTGGCCCGGCCTTACTGGTGGCTTTTGTCATCGTCGGGGCCCGGGGGGCGGGTGCATGCCATAGTGAACCATTTAATTTGAATTACTTTCATTGTTGGTAATGTGAGCTAGTTTGACTGAATAAAAAGCAGCATGACTCCACAGAGCCTGAAAAGCTGATTCCGTGCAGATTGTTTGGCTGAGACTAAATTTACTCAGTTACTGTTTCAGTTACATTATCTATGCAATAAATTAACTTTATTAAATACACAAAGTAAACCCACTTCACAACTGACAGAGAAAGCGGACTGGGGTTCACCTTCACCTCAAGCAGCAGCATGAGGACAAATGATTTTCTTCAATTTCATTTATGTATCCATTTAAGGCTGAATCTAGGGCTATCAAATTGTTCAGAGCATGCGTTAGTGGTTATGTCCACCTCAAATGATCGTTTTTTAATATTCATACCGGAATGTTTGGCCAGAGCAGTACATTATCTGGGTATCTTTGACGTACTGGAGACATTCATGTTAGTCACATACTGCATACAGCTTACCATTATTAAGTATGATCAGTGCATGAGGAGTATGTGTCAGGCTATTGAGAACACAGCTAGTGACTCAAGGGCATTGAATTGCGCTGAATTCATGTAATTGACTAGGCAGCTCTCTCTGGATGGGGAGATATTCAAAAGCTTCAGATATATGTTGATTTTGGTTTCTTATTTTGACACTGTAGTTAAAGAAAGGCGTCCATCTCAGCTGGACACTCAAAAGATTATCAAAAAGGCCCAGCAATGCATCCATTTCCTCCAAACGCTAAGGAGAGTCAACTGGCCACAACAGCTCCTCTGCAGCTTCTACATTTGCTGTGGAGAGCATCCTGACAAGCTGCATCACACAAGACCCTGCAGATGGCTATGAAACTGGGCAGCACATCACTGCTGCTGTCCTCCCACCTGTACAGGACATCTCAGTCTGAGGACAACATCTCCTCTGAATCAACACACCAGATTCAAAAACAGTTTTTACCTGCAAGTTATTAAACTGGTCACACCAGCAACACTAACCAGAACATGAACACACACTACAGAATGTTACCGATTTAACCTCAATCCTCCCAGTTTACTCAGCGTATCTACACAGCGTAGCTCCACTGGCTCACGGGACTGTATGCACTTTTAACTGGAACTCTCTCTACTTGAACATTTAAGCTGTAAGCTGTTTACTTGAACATTAAGCTGCTAGTGCTCATTTACCTGCACTGCACACTTTGTGAATATAACATCTAGTGATGCTGTTTACCATACTGTGCTCTTGTAAGTCAATACACACTATAAACACCTAAGCTGTGAATTGCTCAAGAAGAAAATATTTATTGCTTAACTATAGTTTGCACTATAGTATATAATTCTCCCTCAACCTCATGACCTATAGATACTGTTCATGCACATATTATGTATTTACTGTCTATACACCTATTGTCTTTATATTTTTGTCTACCGTGTTTTCACTTTCTTATCTATTTTTATCAGTGCACCAAAGATGTAGCCTCACAGTGTTTTGTTGTACTGTACAATAACAATAAGGTTGAATTAAATTTAATCGAATTGAAATAATATGAGAACGCTTATCTGCCTGCTGCTGTCAGTTTTGCTAGTTGTGTGCTGTCATTACTACAGTGTCGTCCTGCTGCGTCTATTGTCAGTTTCAATAGGGCGTCAATTAATGAGCCTTTCTTTATAGTAAAACCTTCAGACAGATGGAATGAAGAGGTTCATACAGTAACTGTTGTCTAGTATGGAGGTTAGATTGCATGTATGTAGCAAAGTGCACAAAACCTTTGGTTCTTTCATAATGTCTGTGAGGGACATTTTTCTTTTGGCCCACTTCTCCAGAGCTGCTGACTGTATTCAGATGGTCCTCGTGAATTTTCAAAGTTGAACTCAAATGACTGGTAGAGTTAACATACATGTCATCAGCAAATATGCCAAACTGGAAAACAACGTATCAAGTAAATGCTAAATATATCAGTGATTCCATATCCAACAAAAAAATAATTTTTTCAGACTATGAGTTCCTGTTTTATGTGTGACCTCATGAGAAAAACAGTCTTTTAAAACTGTTTTTTATTATTCCTTGTTATTATTATTTTTTTTTATTTGAATAGAAACATAAAAATTCAGCTTTTATTCATGAAGGCAAAACAGGCAGAAGGTTTTGTTTATTTGAAGGTTGGGCTTCTGTAGATGTAGCACAGTGTCATTTAGCTACAGTCACACAATGTAAAACCACACAAAGACAGTTATGCAAACTTGCATATGTGTTTAGGTGAGAAATAACCTTTTCTCTGTCATGTTTGTTATTATTAGGCTTCCAAAACAGCTAGGCCACTTGTCACCTACACAGTTCAGGATGAGGTTTCTCTCATAATGAAGTAAATTAACTCCATTAGAGTTCGTCAGTGTGGGCTTTCAGGCAGTGAGTAAAAACAGACGTCTTCATTACCGGCCCACTCCCACATAACACACACATCACCCAGTCACCCACTCACATACAACAGCCCTACATCTGAATCCACTCAGTCTCAGTTAAAAACAAATCAGATCAATCTTACACAACAGCATAGAGAAAAGAACTTGCCACTCACAGGTGACAGGAACAGTGAAAAGTAATGCTGGCTGTGTGAGTGTGATGGAGTGTTGCATATGTGGTTCACAGTACACAATGTGCTGTTTGAGAAATGTTCCTCCTCTTCAACAGTGTATTTCTGTTCCCCCAACACACTCTCTTTTGCACCCTCTGTTGATAGAGCTAGTGTTTTATATATATATTTCGAGGAATAATGTGATTGTTAGCTGCACCTCCTTTTCTCTCCTTCCTTTCACTCAGCTGACAAGTTCCTCTAGGATGTAGGCAGAGGTGATAATAAGAGAATGGACTGCTGTATGTGCCTGTGTGTGTGTGTGTGTGTGTGTGTGTGTGTGTGTGAGTCTTTACTGAACTTGTCCTACCTCTTATATATAAAACACTAAAACTGTAATATTACAATTATCACAAGCACTATTACTGTTTACTGTTTATGTAAACATGCATTGTTCTGATTTGTGCTTTGCTGTAGTAGTAATCTATTTACTTTTAACATGTATTTTTAAAGAAGATTTACTTGTACGTCATTATTACAATTCAGTTGATAAACATTATTAGTACAGCGCAGGTAGACCTTCACTTTAGGCTGTACATTTAAAAACCTCTACTAAAATGCTAAAAAAATCACCTTTTTTGCTGCTGTTTGTTAAATATAGACATAAAAGAAATTCCATATTGTTTATTTAAAGCTTCTAACGGAGATTTTTGTATTATATTACTGTGTTATTGTATTTTGTATTGAATATTGTTTGCATTCATCATAAGGCCCTCTGTTCAGCTCCTGAAATCCTTGCCAAAGGAAAAGCTCATATGGTTGTAGATACCATATAGGGCTGTGAACAATTCAATATAATTCTATTAACTTGACCATTAAATATTTAAAAAATGGAAAAGTAATCTGAACAACTGGCACTTGCTAAATTTCCTTCGGGATCAATAAAGTATCTATCTATCTATCTTTTACCCATTTTCTATTAAAGCATGCACTTCAGTGCAGCAGTGTGGTGCTCTATTTTGATTCAGTGTCGGTGTTAATCACTGTGTGCAGTTAAAATGCTTTTCTTGCTGATCTGGAGTGCTAGCTAGCCTGTTCTCCACAGCACTTTTTTTCTGAAATTCAGAGCAGAAACAAACAAAACTGCATGGTGTGTTAAGACACATGCTCAAATATAAGGCAGTTTTGAGGGACTTTAAAAATGTGGTCAGATAGTATCTAAACCATGGTCATCCCCTCACTCACTGACAAGAGTTGACCAAAAAGATGTTTTTACTTTTCAAGACAATCACTGACACATTCAAACTCAATCTCAGTAGCCTAGGCAGGATTGCCAGATTAGCATTTAATACTACTTGCTGTGACAGGATTTTTTTGAAAATCACTTTTTTATCATTAAAGTGAACATAATTTTTACTTTCCTTTTATAGAATATTAAAAATTCAAGATAATATTTGTTTTAATATATTCAAAAATATTTGAAAATAGCTCTAATCCCACAAAATTCCTAATAACTTCATAAACCAGGATTATGACTACAATACAGTGTTTACATAAAACAGTTACATTCAAATTTTATTAACTTGTTTTTAGAAATCATTTGGCCTTCCCTGTACAGCAATAAAAATTCAATTTTTTTTGTATGATTATCACTGGGTTGTATACCACTGTATGTCATTACATCAGTAACCTCTGTGTGGGATTTCGGATTTACCATTTAAATACATGATAAAAACACAATTCACATGTCCTTATGTTGTAATGACTCAGTGAATGACTGAAGAGGACTGATAAGTGCAGAGCATAAAAGAGCATTCTGGGGACTTTTTCCTCCCTCTTCTCATCATCCAGGATGTTTGCATAGTGCTGCGTGTGCCCCATGGAGCTTTTTAGTATGTGCTGTACAGCACTTCCCAAAGAAACCGTCCCTCTTTTCTTGACTGCTCAACATCAATTACCGTGTCATCGGCAAGGCTTCAAAGGCAACTTTAAGCAATGCTGACAAGCTGTGTACTAGCCTTGTGCATACTGAGACCCCCATGGGATTACGCTTCAGATGTAAGAGATAGCTGAGCTGGAGTGTTTAAAAGCAGGGACTGGGCAGGCAGACAAGCAGAGAGGAGAACAAAGTGAGGATGCACTAGTGTCTTTCTGAGGAACCCCGCACATTTTCTGCTGCTAACTACTGTTCGCACATCCATCTTTTTTCCTTCGGGTCTCAATACTGATTGAATGTTACAGTCAGATTTTACAACAATGGTTAAGCTAAAAATCCAATTTACCCAGTTTCCCTTTACCCTACATGTAGTTGACAAGACTCTTGGTCAAGACTCTTGGTATCTTTAGTTCTGTGCTGGAGTTACAAGGCTAATGTAGATTAGAAGTGCATCAGATTAATTGTGATCTCAAATAACTTGCTCATGTGGTTTCTGGCATTGTATGACAGACTGTTATCTATAAAAATGGACGAAAGTATAAGCAAAATTCAGGACTCAGGCTGCCACTACTGCTTTAAACTGACTGTCTGTGAACCGCCTTGAGGCATCAGTCAGGTTCCACTTTATTGAGACTGTGTCTTTGCCCGGAATTAAATCTAGATTTAAACACAGAAAAACTCAATTAGCCCGTTTCAACAACCTAATCAACATAAATCCATATTCAGATGATAGCACCAACAGCTCAGATCTAAAATTTGGATTACTCAATATAAGTTTGCTAAACTCGAAAGCATTCATTGTAAATAAAATTATAAGTGATGATACATTTGACTTTTTATTTCTTACTGAAAAGTGGGTTAGACTGTATGAATATTCAGCATTAAATGAAGCCAACCCTGTAGGCTATAATTATGTACATAGCCCAAGATTATCAGGCAAGGAAGATGGAGTATATCCATCCATCCATCCATCCATCCTCTAAGCCGCTTCTCCGTCAGGGTCGCAGGGATGGAGTATATCTAATCTACCAAAATACTCTAGATATTAGTCAGAAACAATGTGACACCTTCACTTTTTTTGAGGTCACCAAACAAAGAATGCCTTTTCATTATTTAACATTTACAGGCCACCAGGGCCCTACTCTGAATTTTTAAAAGAATTTAGTGATTTCACTGCAAACCTAGCTGTGTGCAATGATAAAGTAATAATTGTAGGAGATTTTAATATCCATTTTGCGAAGGCAGATGACCCACTAAAAAAGGCATTTACCTCAATCCTAGACTCTGTTGGTATTACCCAAAATGTAACAGGGCCTGCACATTACTGTATTCACACGTTAGATTTAGTTTTGACACTAGGTCTTAACATAGACAGGCTTAATATCTTACCACAAACCTCAGCAAGCTCCAGCCATTACCTAATTTCATATGGGCTACATCTTGGCTGTAATATATGTACATCCCCTCGCTATCCTACAAAGTACTCAAAAAAACCTTTTACCGCCCTACAATTTACAGAAAACCTTCCAGAACTATCAACCCCAGTCTCCACTCCATCAGACCAAATGGAGTTAGATTTACTAACCTATTATTTAGAAAATACCTTTCAATCCACTTTAGAAAATGTGGCGCCACTTAAAATAAAAAGAATAAGGCAGAAAAAGCTCGCCCCATGGTACAAAGATAAACCCATATCTTAAAACAAACAGTTCGGAAACTAGAACGGAAATGGTGACAAACAAAGCTGGAAGTGTTCCACTCTGCCTGGAAGGACAGCCTTATAGAGTATAGAAATGCTCTCATTAAAGCTCACTCAGCATATCTGGCCTCGCTGATCGGGAATAATAAATATAATCCTGTTCTGTTTAGTGTGATTTCCCAAATCACAAAAAATCAGGCAGGTACTGAACCACAAATTCCGGCTACTCTTACCAGTGAAGTTTTTATGGACTTCTTTAAATATAAAATTGAAAATATTAGACAACAAATTCAACCCACAGTATTAAATCCAACTTGGCTGTCATCTAACATGGCTGATATAAAACAAAACACAGTTGTAGAAAAAAGGCTGGAAACTTTTTACCCACTCCCACAGCTGGAACTAGAGAAGATTATCTCCTCTGCAAATTGCACAACCTGCACACTCAATGCAAGTCCCTCAAAATTACTCAAAGATGTACTAGCAGTTATTATAAACCCTCTTTTAACTATAGTAAACTCATCCCTTTGCCCTTAATTTATCTTCCAATTATTCAAAAGTAAGATTTGGACTTCTGCAAGGCTCTATTTTAGGACCATTATTATTTACACTATACATGTTACCGGTAGGCACAGTTATAAGTAACCATGGCATTAACTTTCATTGTTATGTAGACAATACACAATTGTACATATCAGCCAAGCCTAATGACAAATACAGATTAAAGAAAATAGATGACTGTGTAAAAGACATGAAATATTACGTAACTTCCTCCTTCTAAAAAGTAAGAAAACAGAGGTTCTCCTTCTGGGTCCAAAATTGGCAAGAAATAAACTACCAGATTTAATTTTAAATCTTGCTGAATTTCCAGTCACACCTTGTTCAGCAGCAAAAAATCTTGGCATCATAATTGATTCAGATTTATCATTCAATCAACACATAAGCAGCATCACTAGGACAGTTTTTTTTTACGTCTTTGCAACATTGCCAAGATAAGAAATGCCCTATCCCTGTGTGATGCAGAAACACTAGTACATGTTTTCGTTTCTTCAAGGTTAGACTACTGTAACGCATTACTGTCAGGATGTACGAGCAGGAATTTAAGGAAACTTCAACAAGTTCAAAATGCTGCAGCCAGGGTCCTCACTAAATTTGATCATATCAGTCCAGTGCTACCATCACTTCATTGGCTGCCTGTCAAATTCTGTATTAATTATAAAATTCTTTTATTGACATATAAAGCCCTACATGGGCTCGCTCCTGAGTGCCTACAAGACCTTTTTCCTATTATGAGCCATCACGATTACTCAGATCACAGAATGCTGGCTTATTAATAGTTCCTAGATTTCATAAGGTTGCAGATGGGAGAAGAGCCTTTGCTTATAAAGCCCCCAAACTCTGGAATGATCTTCCAGAAAATATTCGGGACTCAGACTTTAAATCTAGGCTGAAAACTCACTTATTCAGTTTAGTTTTTGGTCTGTAATGTTCCGCCTTAGATCCAGGGGTCCATGGACATAGGGAATTATAGTAAACTGAGACGCTGGTGCTGTTGTCCCACTGCTCGCACACAGTCACTCAGGTTTGTGGATGGTGGAGCGGAGGGATGCCAAACTGTTTCAGAGCTTCTGGTTCTCTTCATTTAGTTAAGCTGTTATAGTCAGATCTGCCAGAGTCATTAGCCACACTCTGGAAATGTTCACATTCCCTGTTTCACATATAAACAAACAGAATAAACTAATTCCATCTCCCTGCCTTTTTCCGAGTAAACGACCATCCACTTGTCTGACCGGACACTGAAAGACTGTCAAGCTCTCCTGGTACCAGCTTTAAACCAGCTGCCCACGTCCCAGCTACCACCACCTGCTTGGACTAGCTGCCCACCCTACATTGAAGTTTTCACGGACTCCTAGCTATTACTACTACTAATACTACTGTTATTAATATTAATAATATAATCATTTGTAGGTAGTTTGATCAGAGGAGGATGGGTCCCACCTTGTGAGCCTTGGTTCCTTGCTACTGTCACCCCTGGCTTGCTCACCTGGGGGGTTTTACATTCAAGTTAAAACTTTGTCTTTACTGGCATTCTGTGAAGCTGCTTTGTGATCAGTTGTAAAAATCACTATACAAATAAATTTGATTTGATTTGATTTTAGCTATGCCATGTGAGTATACCTCTGTCCAGTTTTATAGATGCCATCAGTGGTAAGTAGGAGCACATGTATGCTGGATGTTCACTACAGGACTTTTAAAATCCCAACAAACTGTGAAAACAGAACTTTCTGTTATTTTCTCATGAGGACATGCACACTACACAATAAGGCAAAAAGAAGGTACAACAGAAAACACATATATCTTAAATATGTACCTTTACAGGAGAAGGAAAAATATTCTTTCAATCGAAGTCAATATAACAATATTTTTGGACCATTTCTCATGATCAAACAAATGCAGATGCAAAGTAAATGAAGTTTCCAAATGATGCAAAAAAGTATAAAATATGTAGAGATACACGAGTTTTGCTTGACAGTGATGATACATGTATTTTACTTAATATTGATGGTTTAATGCTAAAGTGATACATGCAGAGTTGCTGTGGAGAGATCTGTTTTTATAATATTTGAGATGGAATTTTAGTGGCTGCCTATACAGACATTTAAAAACAGTTGCATTCCTAACAAAAATCTAACAGAGGGGATGCAAATAGCTTTTCTACTTTCATTCCAGGCATTTTTAAAAGTATTTTTACATTTACCTGAGTCATTTCACCAAGCAGTACTTCTTAGCACCTCTTTAGGCTACTGCAATGGTCTCCAGGTCTCGTCCTGGAGAGCTGCATTCTTGCAGAGTTCTAACCTGTATCCAATAAGCTGCCCCTTACTTAACTATAAAACTTCTGATCCAGCCAGTCGGGGACTTGGGAAGAGGTTGATTGGCTGGAGCAGGTGTGACATGTAATTGGAACTAGGCCCTTCAGGAGAGTAGCTCTCCAGGACCAGAGCGCTACCCTCCTGCCACTGGGCTACTGTGCCACTGGATAGCAGTATGTCAGAAACCATATAAGCAAGTTTACTGTAGACGACAGTCTGAGAGGATTTGAGGCAAATAATAATTTAGGCATGTGGTTTGTACAGTGCTACTTTCAGGTATATAAACTTCCAGTACTTAGAAACTAAGGAAGACACCGAACAGGAGGGAAATTGTGTAAATTAGGTTTTTGGCCAAAGCATCACATAATTAATTATTAAACGTGACAGTGCTTCGCTGTAGGAAGTGTACTAGACTGTTAAAGTACAGGATGGAGAAAAAAAGAACAACATTTTGGCAAGCATGCGCATGAAGGACCATGTCTGTGTGAGAAAATCTTTAAAGATTCTGTGAAGTCTTGCTGATGGTCAGAGTCAGACACTGTAATCTTGACTGAAGGTTTGCAATGTCCAGAATGAGTTGGAGAGAACGATCAGACAGCAGCGCTCCTCATCCTCTCCGTTGTTCTCTCTGGCTGAATTATTCATCAGGACTAGCAGGAGAGGGATTTTTCCACAAATGAAAGCGCAAATGCAATCCTTTGTTAATCTTTCATCGTGGCCAGTAATGAACGGGCTCACATACTTGTGCCTTCAAAGCCCGCTAACAGATGGGCTTGGCTTTAAATGTTTTACAGGATTGATTTATGTACTCCAGGCAGTCACAGTGTCTGCCCAAGGTGAAAAACGTATGTTTGACATGGACAACAGATGAAATATTTATTTTCACATGGGCAATTAGTATATTTACTTCTGTAGCACTTTGTATAACAGAAATGGTCTTTATTCATCAAGTTGTGCATGTTAAAATAAGCGTACAAAATTTTCACTGATAGTTTCAATATTCATCAATTTAATCTTTGGCCTTCTGGTAGAAATCTGTGAAAATTTGATCATAGTATTTTAACAATGTGAAAAGTGGTTAAATAATCAAAATGATTGTCCATAACATCAATAACATCAATAATAATACAACCCCAATTCCAGTGAAGTTGGGATGTTGTGTAAAACATAAAAACAGAATACGATGATTTGCAAATCCTTTTTTTTTCCAACCTATTTTCAATTGAATACACTAAAAAGACAAGATGTTTAATGTTCAAATGGATAAACTTTATTGTTTTTTGCAAATATTCACTCATTTTGAACTTGATGCCTGCAACACGTTCCAAAGAAGTTGGGACAGGGGCAACAAAAGGCTGGGAAAGTTAAGGAATCCTCAAAAAACACCTGTTTGGAACATTCCACAGATGAACAGGTTCATTGGAAACAGGTGAGTGTCATGATTGGGTATAAAGGAAGCATCCCTGAAAGGCTCAGTCGTTCAAAAGCAAAGGGTGGGGCGAGGTTCACCACTTTGTGAACAACTGCATGTCCAAATAGTCCAACAGTTTAAGAACAACATTTCTCAACGTGCAATTGCAAGGAATTTAGGGATTTCATCATCTACAGTCCATTGGATCATCAAAAGATTAAGAGAATCTGGAGAAATCTCTGCAAAACCAACATTGAATACCTATGACCTTCGATCCCTCAGGTGGCACTGCATTAAAAACCGATATCACCGATATGTAATGGACACTTCAGAAAACCGTCAGTGAACACAGTGCAAGTTAAAACTCTGCCATGCAAAGCGAAAGCCATAAATCAACAACATCCAGAAATGCCGCTGGCTTCTCTGGGCCCGAGCTCATCTGAGATGGACTGACGCAAAGTGGAAAATTGTCCTGTGGTCCACATTTCAAATTGTTTTCAGAAATCATGGACGTCATGTCCTCCGGGCCAAAGAGGAAAAGGACTGTCCAGATTATCAGTGCAAGATTCAAAAGCCAGCATCTCTGATGGTATGGGGGTGTGTTAGTGCCCATGGCATGGGTAAATTGCACATCTGTGAAGGCACCATTAATGCTGAAAGGTTCATGCAGGTTTAGGAGCAACATATGCTGCCATCCAAGCAACGTCTTTTTCAGGGACATCCCTGCTTATTTCAGCAAGACAATGCCAAGCCACATTCTGCACGTGTTACAACAGCGTGGCTTCGTAGTAAAAGAGTGTGGGTACTAGACTGGCCTGCCTGCAGTCCAGACCTGTCACCCATTGAAAATGTGTGGCGCGTTATGAAGCGCAAAATACGACAACAGAGACCCCGGACTGTTGAGCAACTGAAGCTGTACACCTACACCTACGCAAAGCTTCAACAATTAGTGTCCTCAGTTCCCAAATGTATATTGTTGTTAAAAGGAAAGGTGATGTAACACAGTGGTAAACATACCCCTATCCCAACTTCTTTGGAACGTGTTGCAGACATCAAATTCAAAATGAGTGAATATTTGCAAAAAACATTTTATCCATTTGAACATTAAATGTCTTAGTAGTGTATTCAATTGAATACAGGTTGAAAAGGATTTGCAAATCATCGTATTCTGTTTTTATTTATGCTTTACACAACATCCAAACTTCATCGGAATAGACTACAACATTTTGTTTGTCACATGTCCATCTGGATCCATCTGAGAACTCCAACTCCCAGAACTCCCTTGAGGATCATGTGACTGCTGGCTCTGATTCCACAACCTATCTTCGTTCCACTTCACCAGAATACTGATATCTTTAATATGTCTTCCTTATTCATATAACCGATGATAGTTAAAATTTAAAGTTGGGCTTTAGTTAGATCTTTGTGAGGTATTGCTTTCTTGTGAGCTACTGAGAGTTTTCTGAGTCAGTTTTTCTGGATTTTCATCCCTCTTTTTTCTCTGCTCTTTTGGATTTTCTCTGACTTCTGGTTATGTTTGTGTTTTTGTGTTTTTGGACTGTTTTGGATCTGACCACTGCCCGTGTTTTGACGATGAGTCTGGAAAGTGTTTCAATCAGTACAGCCTCTTTTTCTAATTCCATCCACAAGTGTCTGATCAGTTCTGGAGTGTCACATTGTTCATTTCAAAATGTATTCTTTACAATTATAATTTTAATACTTTAACTCCTTTCAAGCCTAGGTTCCAGGCTTATTACATACTAAAGCGTATTTTTCAGTAACTACATAGACTTCAGTGCAAACTGCTTGAGCTATTCTTAAGTTATAGAAGTGTGTAATTAACTTTGGGTCAAGCATTTAAGGGATGAAGTTATTTAATCTCTGGCCAGTAGGTGGAGCAGTGCATGTCCTGCTTGACCCTTGAATTGTGCCGGTGCAAACATCCTTGGCCCATGAGCCTGCTAGAAACTTTTCTTTTGTTCAATCAGTACTGAAAATTTTGCATGAATTACAGCAAGCAATGTACAGGGTCAAAAGTCACAGGACAACTTTTAATTTAATTTTATTTTTTATGATGTCACAAGCCTCCATGATGTGGTGCTGAAGGTGGCGTTTGTTGCGGATTTTCTCAGCATACACAATTAGTTTGAGATGACCCCAGAGATAAAAGTCGAGAATAAAATAAAAAATAAAATAAAATAAAACGTGTCCTGTGACTTTTGACTCACCCTGTATATATAAATGTAATGTATGTTATATGTATTTGAACGAACATTGGGGTGTGTCAGTTGCAAATGACATGTAAGTAAGGTGCTGGTGTGGGTGCTTCTATTTTTACACACATTTTTACATAATAGCACTCGAATCCCTGATTTGCCATTGCAGTTTGAATTGTCAGTTTGCAGAATCAGATGCAGAGTACACATCATTTACGATGGACAAATGAAGCAGAATCTCCATCCTGGGATCTTCTGTTCTGGACGTTTTTGACTCTGCCCTGACTCGGCCCTTTCATTACTGATTGTGTCTATGTACTGTTAAGTGATCGTTGTGTGTATAAAATGGTCATTGTTGTTTTGTTAAGTCATGCAAGCATGTTTTCTGTTGCAGTTCTGAGACGTGTTCTTGGTTTCTTAGTTCCATTTTTTTCTAGTGTTTCACCAAAATGAAAATTCTTCACCGAAACCAAAATATAGGACACACTGAGCCAAAAACCAAAAAGCATCTTTTATGTGTACGAAAGCACAATGTTGTGAAAAAGAACTGAGAGAGGTCTTGCTCTGCTGAGTAATGTTAAATATTAAAAGTTGTATTTTCACAAAGACATATAAAGCTGAGTTCCAGAGGACTGTACAGAAGGACAGAAACACCTAGTTTATTACAATGGACTTGACCTAGGAACTCCCACCCAGTAATCTGACGTTTCTAACACAGGATGCAAATCATTAATGCTCACCTTTTAGAGAAGAAGCATCCATAAACCTCAGGAGGATGAAACGAGGATGTTTGCTGTAACAACTTTGAAAATGAGAGATAAATATGTCTATTAGTGAAAGATATGACATAGTTACTTAGTATTATTTATGTGATTTCCATTTTTAGGGAGTTTTTCCTTGCCACCATCGCTGCTGGCTTGCTCATGGGGGCTCGGACCCGGATTTTCTTTTCTTTTCTTTTCTCTTCTCTCTGTAATACTGATTGTTCTGTAAAGCTGCTTTGTGACAAAACCTGTTGTAAAAAGCGCTATATAAATAAATTTTGCTTGCTTTTGCTAAAGATTTTTGTTAGATCAGTTAATGCTAAAAATCAGGCCAGTTAAAGACTGCTGACATAAAATACAGCTGCTCAAACTGCTGAAATGCATCTACACTGACCAGTACAGGAACACAAACGACAATAGTTTTCACTATTTCTCTTATTGAATTGTTGGATTAGATTAACTTGAATTAAAAAAAAGATCATCTTCCTATATGCATATCATCACTTTCCAAAATCCTCAATGGAAACTTTACAGGGGAAGGCAAAAATTGCCTTTTAATGTAAGTTAAACTTTTAATGTAAGTCAGTGTAAAGAAGTTGTATTCCAATTGATTTTGGAGCATTTCTGTTGGTCTAATTGTTCAGAATTTTTTACCTAATCTAAAGGATAGGATTGTTTGTGGCTATGCTTTGATCCTTGTTACAGACTCTAACTATGACTGGTGGAAAAACCCCATCTGCCTCAAGTGTCCTAGTGTTGCAGAAAATCTCCTTAGAGCCAAAGGATAAAGAACGCTGAGACTAAAAAGGAGAACCCATCGCCCCCTGACTCACACTGAATGGTTACAAGTATGATACCCTCATGGTGTGAAAAGGGGGGGGTTAACAACCTAATTTACACTTTAACACCCACAAAAGGAAGTGAAACAAAAGGAGAGAAAAGGTTGAGGGAGGGAGTTCTGTCTTAACTGCCTTATGAATGAATTTACCACACCAGGTAACAAATGTACTTTACATGTCACTTGAGTATTTTTTATATATCACTTAGGCATTTACATTGATTGTATTGTACTGCATTTATGTATTGTATTTTATTGTTTTGCACTGTTCTCTGTTCAACTCTGTTCCTTTTTCTCTGGGTATCAACAGTCACTTTTTGTTTCTAGCAGGATCTGAGCGCAGGACTAGCTTTCTCTCTAACCTATTGGTAACCAGCAAAGATACTTTCTCTAGATAGACAAAGCACTTCTTGTAAGTCGCTCTGGATAAATCTGTTAAATGTTGTAAATGTAAATGTAATATGACACACAATTGAAAATGTACAAAAATCCCATACATTTCCTTAAAAAATAGAAAACATGTAGATGTATGTAGGCAAATATTCAACAATAATACAATAGCATGTCTTATTTACATGTCATTTCTGAGGAAATTCCAGATGAGAGTAAAAAAAATGGTATCAAACCTCATTTTCGATGTCAGAGGTGCATATAGCTACTGTCAGAATAAAACCTCAAATCTCAAACGGTAACAGGAGATGGAAAAAATACTCTTATAGGTCTTTCATGTGACAAAAAGGTGTGTTTGTTTAAGAGTGTAAGCCCTCTAGACAAGTTATTAGGGAAGATTTAAACAGAGACATTTGGATATTTCAGAAAGCATGGCTCAGTGAGATAAGCCAGTGAACAATACATAGTCAATCAAATATCTGGTGGACTACTGATTGTGTCTGACATAAAGATAAAGAATGGTGTCATCTGCGCGTGTGCATGTGTGTTTGTGAGCGTCCACGTGTGTTTGTTCATGTGCTCATGTGTCCGTGCTTGTGGTTCCAATTCAGTGCAGCTTACCTGCAGATGGGTCTCATTTCTTCTATATTCATTATTGCTCAGCTTGAACAAACAGCTGCCTGCTCATGTAAGCCGACAGAGAAATGTTTGCTTATGTAATGTAGGCCAGCATTTGCTTTGCTCATTAAAGAAATAACACACACACACACACACACACACACACACACACACACACACACACACACACACACACACACAATGTGTTCTCAGAAAAACAATGGTGAGAGACACATAACATTCATATTTAAACTCATACTATGCAATTTCTTCTCTCATAACTGGGAACAGCCACATGTTCACATATGAACATATGTTTACATGTGAGCACTTGTGGCAAACTTCTCAAAGAAAAAAGGGAGAGAGAGAGAGAGAGAGAGAGAGAGAGAGAGTGAATGAAAGAGAGAGAGAGAGAGAGAGAGAGAGAGAGAATGAAAGAGAGAGAGAGAGAGAGAGAGAGAGAGAGAGAGAGATTGAGTTGCTAATAGTGCATCTGCACAACTGTATGGAAAAGCAGTGGAGCAATAAAGCAAGGCTCAGCTGGATGTAAAAGGTATTTACAAGATGCATGAATGATGTGGTTATCTGGTCACTGAGCATTTGTATGCTGGTCCAAACAGCCTTCTGGGGTATGAATGAAAAAAAAGAAGAGCTTTTCAAAAATCTGCCACAGTCAGCTGCCTGCCGTCTAGGCTATTGCCTGTATTGTTTCCTTTAGGACACTCCATTTGCTGTATTTTGAAGCCAGGTGCTGCAGATTTTCAAACAGCCATATGAAAAGCATGAGACAGGCATATAATGCAGCTTTGAATTCAGAGCTAATGCCTGAGGGCTATGGAGGTGTGTTCACTGGTTCTTCACCCTAAAACTTCCTCTTCTCTCAGGGCTTGTTCTGGTCCCACTTTATATTAAGGGCCACTAATAACTGTATAGTTATATATGAATAACATATGCAACAACACTGTAATTATTGATGATTTAATTAATGTTATAGGTGGATTACAGAAGTACAGCCTAAGTAATTACACATGTGTATCGACTTCAGTTTGGCCTCATTTAATTACACAAGTGTTTATTCTACACAGGAACTTGTAGTAGTTCTGTAGTGTAGTGTTAAAGTTACACTTTAAAATAAGTGGACAGTTCCTGAGTATTTTTTTGTAAGTACTGTGTAATAATAGAGTGGTAATACACAAATGGCTTTGTGGGCAATGCAACACATTTAATGTCATAAAAGTTACATTTTAAGATAAGGGAATTTGCTGTACTGTCACATATACATACAGAATTGTTTAAAGTTGAAACTGGTTGCAATGTCACAGTACTAGCAAGATAAATGCTAGTTAAATGTTAGGAAAGCTGGCAGATACAGCGTAAGTAATATTTTAATGTAATGTAAAAATTCTAAAAATAATATTGTTCCAGTCTAATACAAACGTAATTAGATCTGTGTTATTACCCTTGTGTAATTACATGAGAGAGAATAGGCAAATACAGGTTGTGTAATTACATGGAGCAAAACTGTAGTTGATACACATGTGTAATTACATAGGGTGTACATCTGTCATTTTTGTTTTCTTAATCCATCTATAACAGTGACTAAATTAGTAGTTACATTGTTATTGCATACATTGTTCACATGTAACTAAATAATTATTAGTGACACTTAATATAAAGTGGGACCCTAGTTCATTTCTGAGAGTTCTGCAGGGGGCTTCAGAGGGTATTAATGTTCTTTGAGGGTTTTTGAATGTGTGAAATTATTTACACAATCCATACATCCTCTCCTTGGATCACCACCTAACCGTGGTGTAGAGGTTTGTGTGCCTGTGGGGCATTCGGTGCTTCGGGTGGCAACCGAAGGCGGGAGCCTTGGTGTTCCGATCCTTGGCTACTGAAACTGGCTCTCAGCACATGGAACATGACCTCTCTGGCAGGGTAAGAGCCCGAGCTAGTGTCAGAATGAGAGATACCAACTAGATATAGTTGGGCTCACCTCAACACATGGGGTTTGGAACAGACTCTCTCAAGAGGGTTTGGACTTTATTCCATTCTGGAGTTGTCCAGGGTGAGAGGCGTCGGGCAGGAGTGGGCTTACTCATAGCTCCTGATTGACGCCCAAGAGTACTTATTTAATTGGTTGATGCAAAAAATGATTGACAGATTCCCACCCCCAGTTCCTTCTCCTGTATGGCACCTGTCTGCAGCGTTCCCTGTCTCATGATCCTCCGCAAGCACGCCGGGGAAAGACCCGTGAGTGTGGAGGGGCTGGAGCACAAAGCCTGAGCTCCCTGGACGGACGTGAGTCACGAGAGTGATAGCGGGAGGAGGTGGACGAGGATGCTGATGCCAGCCACTAGAGGCACCAGAGCAAAGATCAAGTGCCAAGCTCCTCCACCTGGGCCCTGCCCCTGGTTATGCAGTGAGGCCGCTTCACTACACCTTACCTTCGACCCAGGCGGCCGAGTTGCCAGCTGGGGGCTGTAACGAGCAGGCGGAGCGATGAGCTCTCATTCCCTCTCGGCTCCGGTGCTCACGTAGCCAGCCAGCTAATGCTGACCTGGCTGGCAGCGTGAGTGCCTTTAAAAAGAGCTGAGAGGGAACAGAGAGAGAGAGGAGGACAAGCAGCGGGAGGAGACAGCATGGCGAGCTGAAAAGCTTTATTGAGGGAAGGACTGAAAAGTCTTCAGCCACTGAAAAGCCAGCGTAGCATTGTTTGGTTATGGTTTGTTTTTGTGTTCTGTGAATTAAAGGCTGCTGCAGCTATGAACCCTGCCTCCAGTGTCTTTCTTGAGCCCGGGGTAGCACATGCCATGCTACATTCACCTTTCAGCAAATGTCAGAACATAAACCACACAGGTTTACCACACAGACAAACACAAAGCTGATATTTTAAAACTTTATTTTTGGCCTTGGAAATGTACCACCCTCCACTCTGCTATGGTATCTTTCAAAACCCAGCAGGAACATCTTTTAATTAAAATATATCCTAACATACAGCTAAAGAGCTTAAAATCAGTTAGCAAAGCAGTGATTGGAGGGCTGCGGAAAGTGGGGTGGGTTTTAAGATCGGTCTGTTTTGCTCAGTCCCATATGTTGGCAGTCTAGTCACACCTCAGCACTGTAGTACAGCACATGGAATTTTCTGTATATTGGATACTGTACTGTATACTATAAAGAATAGCATGCTGTATACAGTACATACTGGTGCAGTATACAGTACATACTGGTGCAGTATACATTACATACTGGTGCAGTGTGCAGTATACAGTACATACTGGTGCAGTGTGGAGTATACAGTACAAACTAGTATGCAGTATAAAGTGCATACTGGAGCAGTATGCAGTATACAGTACATACTGGTGCAGTGTGCAATACATACTTGTATGCAGTATTCAGTACAAACTGGTATGCAGTATACAGTATATTCTAGTTCAGTATGCAGCAGATTCTTGTATGCAATATACAGTACAAACTGGTGTGCAGTATATGGTATGCAGCAGTATACTTGTATGCAGTGCATACTTGTATGCAGCATACAAGACATACTGGTGCAATGTGCAGCATACAGTATATACTGGTGCAGTATGCAGTATGCTGTTTTAAACACAGCTACTGACTCGAGTCACCATTTCTACTACCAGATGGCCTGAGCTGAAAGTATGACAGACATAATCACAGTAATAAAGCAAGACTTGTCAGAACTGTGCAGTCAGTCAATTACATTCTTCCCACACTTTGTGTGACTTAATAATTATAATAGCCACTGGTTAAATCTACTGATTGTTAAGAACTTCAGGAGGAAACGCAGCCTTTATTGCTATTGACAGCAGTGTGCCTTTACAGTCAGGAGAGACTCTGAGATATGGATGCTGTAGGTAATATTGAGACAGACTGGACTCCACTGTGTCTGTTGTAGCTATAATGATAAGTGAGAGAAGGGCAGAGAACATTGAGGGTCAGAGTCATGAACAATAAGATTAACATTCCTACTCGCCGCAAACAACACACACACAGACACATTGTCCTCGCAAGCCCCTTGTGCTGTGCGTGGACATAGATCTTGTGTGTGTGTGTGAGGGCAGGGTCTGAGGGTTAATGCTTTGTTTGGAGTTACTCCTCCTCAAGGGCACCTTGTGTGTGGATGGCAGTCACCAGGCTGACAGGGTCATTTGTCATCCGGCTGGAAATGAATTTAGTCTGCAGCATCCAGCTGCTTAACCCACACACTCCCACAGACTCCCACACTCGCAGAACGCAGGCTGCGTCAAGCCTGCTGGGGAAACAAGAGGAAAACAATGTTAGAGAAAATCATTCTCTTGCTCTGTGTATGTACAGGAATACTGTAGCTCTGCTCTTTCGTTTTAAGCAGACTATGACTTATTAGCTCTCAGAGTGTGAGTCGTGTCACAGTGCACAGCCTAGGTTAATGATCTTAATCTCAGTATGTGTCCCGGGCCGCTGTGTAATCGTTGCATGACACGAACACTTCATACCGATCTGCTGCTGGAAGCATTTCTGCTCGATTTGAGATGGAGTGAACTGAAACTGAAGGAGACTGATAAACACTGGCTCCAAGAACATTTGCCCAAATCAACAGTTGTGTGCACCCTATTGTTTGAAGTGAAATGCAGTAAACACATCCTCCGCTGCAAACAAACAGATTAAAGATAACAAATATCACCCCCTCCAGTTGTTAAGTCTTAAAACGTAGTGAACTCAGTTGGCCTTATTTCATGAAAAGAAGATTTTGCCAACTGTTAAGATATTATGCTTTGGGGTTGTGCAGCAGCCAGTGGAACAGGTAGCACTACATGGGTAGATGGAAAATGAGAATAAAGCTAAAGCTTGAGATAAAGCTTTGGGAATGGCCTTTACAGTCACCTGAACACCACTGAAAATCCCTAAAACAAGAAGAGAAAGACTCCTAGTTGGCAGCAAAAACCATTTGAAAACTGTCATATCTGCCAAAGGAGGTGTTAGGAAGTACTTTTAAAATATTTCAATAAGTGTCACGCCTCCCGCCGGCTTAGCAGAGACTAACACTCCACACTCTGATGAAAACTTCAACTCCCAGGTATCACATGGCCAAGGACACTCAGACATCCACCTATTCATGCTCCTGTTCATCTGATTATTGATTGTTGACAAGTGTTCTTGTGCCTGTATAACCCGTTTGTGTCCGTAGCCTCATTAGAAGTATTGTATCAGTCTACTGTGCATTACCAAGCCTTTATTTGTATGTTTGATTTCCTGGTTTGTTTTCTTGCTCGTCTTCTTGTTCTCAATTCTAGCTTGACCCCCTTTGGACTCTTCTTCTCTTCTTCTTTCGTTTTCTCTTTTAGTGGCCTAGCTTGTGTTCTCTCATTCTGATTTAGCTCAGCCTTCATTGCCCTGTTTGATTGTGCTCCAATTCACAGAAGGCTTTAAAGGAATGTTAACTCTTATGTCAAATCACTCAAGATGTTAAATTATGAAGATTTATTATATTTATATTTTCATTTCCATTTAAGGCTTTTGCCAGACACCTTTATCCAGACTGAATCATGTTATAGAGGTAGATTCATTTAGTCATAAGAGTTCTGCCTCAAAAACTCTCTCATTCAGTAATTATTCTGAAACTAAGTTTTGTAGTTATGAGCATGAGGAAGTGAATTCTGGACACCAGACTTGCAAACTGCAAAGAAAAAAAAAAGAATTTGGCTTAAGAATTAAAAAGAGACATGCAAAACAAAAAGATTCTAATTAAAGGTAGAGTTAAATAAATGTGTTAGTACTGAATGTGTCAATCAAAACCCTCACACACTGCAGTAAACCCACTGTGAGGACTGCAGAGGTCTTCACTGCACATTAATCATCATTTTTCTTGGCATTTGAGCTGAGTAATGTTGTAACGGAGGAAAATAAAAACAAATAAAAGGAGAAAAAAGTCAAATGTCAGTGCTCTGAAAGAACGCAATCTTGTTTGCCATCTGTGTGTCTCTGTGAGCTGAGCGTGCAAACGGCCCCAGATGGAGTGATCAGTTCTACAGCGGTCAAATAGACAGCCAGAGACAAACACCTCCCTCTCTCTCTCTCTCTCTCTCTCTCTTTCTTTCTCTCTCTCTCTCTCTCTCTCTCTCTCTCTCTGTCTCTGTCTCTCTCTCTCTCTTTCTCTCTCTCTTTCTCTCTCTCTCTCTCTCTCTCTCTCTCTCTCTCTCTCTCACACACACACACACACACACACACACACACACAATCTTGTCTTACATTCCTCATGAGGACTTCCATAGGTTTCTATTGATTTTGTATTTTGTAGCTGAGTTATACTACACCTACACCTAAATCTATTCCTAACCATGACCTTTGTATCCAGAAGGGTCTTTTCCTGCTCTTTTAATTTTTCCAAAAAAGAAAATAATAATAATAATAATTTGTCATGAAAACAATATGTGCAAAATGTCCTCACATGAGCAAATATGTCATGTTGTCTTATCATTGTGAGGATGTGTAGTCCTCTCAGCTATGGCTAGCTTATAACTGAGCTCATAACATTGTTTCTGCACTTTTCCCCAACTGCCATCACTCCATCATCCTCCCTGCTGTGAAGTCAGCAACTGGGCCGAGACAGTGAGGGAGGAAAAGAGGGAAAGGGTAGAAAATAGGGGACAAAAGAGAAAGAGAGATTGATAGCGAGAGAGGTATATGAGATACAGAGAGAACAGAGAGGGACAGAAAGAAAGAGAACAAGACAGAGAGAATGAAGAGACAGATATAAAAAGAGAGAGGAGAGTGTGAAGAGAGAAACAAAAAGAGGACACAAAGGAGGATAGTAAGAGAGAAGGGGGAATGAATAAAGGTGGAAAGAAAGAATAAGGACAGATTGAGAGGGAGAATGAAGAGACAAAACAAGAGGGAAAGAGTGAAGAGAGACAAAAAGAGTGGGGAGAGAGAACAAGAAGGAGAGAGTGAAGAGAGACAGAAAGAGAGGAGAGAGAGAGAGCAAGAGGTCGAGAGTGAAGAGAGAGACAGAAAAAGAGAGGAGAGAGAAAACAAGAGGGAGAGAGTGAAGAGAGAGACAGAAAGAGAGAGGAGAGAGAGAACAAGAGGGAGAGAGTGAAGAGAGAGACAGAAAGAGAGAGGAGAGAGAGAACAAGAGGGAGAGAGTGAAGAGAGAGACAGAAAGAGAGAGGAGAGAGAGAACAAGAGGGAGAGATTAAAGAGAGAGACAGAAAGAGAGGAGAGAGAGCAAGAGGTCAAGAGAGAAGAGAGGGACTGAAAGAGAGGAGAGAGAGAACAAGAGGGAGAGAGTGAAGAGAGACAGAAAGAGAGAGGTGAGAGAGAATAAGAGGGAGAGAGTGAAGAGAGACAGAAAGAGAGAGCAGAGAGAGAACAAGAGGGAGAGAGCAAAGAAAGAAACAGAAAGAGAGAGGAGAGAGAGAACAAGAGGGAGAGATTTAAGAGATGCAGAAAGACAGAAAAGAGAGAAATAGAGAGAGACGTGGAGAGAATGAGGGGAGAGAGAAACAGACGGAGAGTGGAGAGAGAGATGAAGAAAGGTAAAGAGGGCAAGAGAATGAGAAAGAGTGAAGTGAGAATGAAAGAGTACAGAGTACGCAGGAATGAATGTGAGAATAAGACTGAGAGAGTGAATAGAGAGACAGAAAGAGAGATCAAGAGACAGGGAGACAGCAAGAGAGAGAAGAAAAAAGGGAGAGAGTGAAGAGATGAAGAGAACAGAGAGAGAATAAAGGGAGAGAGAGAGAGAAGGAAAAACAGAGAGAGAGAGAGGTCAAAAGAATGTAAGTGAGGAGAAAGTGCTCAGGCTAACAGCAGGAGATGTGATCAACAGCACTTTATTAAGTGCGGAAACATCCTGTTCTTTATTGCTGTGACATAAACACTGCAAGAGTTCATTCAGTCATCCTGTTGCTCTAACTTACCCTTCACCCCTCTCTCTCTCTCTCTCTCTCTCTCTCTCTCTCCCACCCACACGTCCTCGTTTATCTCTCTCTGTGATGGATCAAACTCATTATTTTGTAGACGGAGGTATTGAATAGCTGCCCCCTCTGAAGCGGCATTATAATCATCCCCCATCGTTTCGGTGGCAAGGCCCTGCTGATCACCATCACATCTAGCACCCGCTTTCATTTAGCAGAGTGAGTGAGTGTGACGAACAAATCAATCTTTTATAAATGAAATTAAGCCCATGTGAGACACACACACCTAGGGGACTAATTAGCGTCAGAGTTTTATAGGTTATGGCCCGCACATCCGTTTGAAGTTGAGTGTAAATCAGATAACAGGAGTGTGTTTTTTTGTTCTAATGTGATGAGGGTAAACAAAGCAGTCTAATTATAGATTTATCTTAAGGGGAGCAAAAGTGGAACGCTGGAATTTTCATTTATAAGGTTTGCAGAGTGTGTGTGCTTATGTTTATTTATGTATACAGCCATGTGGAACAGTTTGGGTGCCCCGGGTTAAATAATATGTTTAGTTGACTTTCTAATAAGTTAATACATGAAGAGTTATGGTCCATAATGTTGCTTATCCAGGTTTGTTATTCCATACAAAAGATGAGGGGGCTACCTTAAGGCTATGGAAAAAAGACTTTAAGATAAACACTGGTTTATTTTGGAATAAGTAGGTAAATGTGGGGAGAACTGTTATTTTGAGTGTATTGATTTGGCATGCAATAGATAAGGGGAGTCCAGTGTTGAAGCTGTTGCTCTAGCTGTGGCAATAAAGGGAGGAGGTTTTCTATAAAAAGCCTTGCACAGTAGTATGAATACCACATATATTAGTTTATGACTTACTTTAAAAAGGGGAAAAGCTAAATGAATAGTTGCGGGCTGCAGGACTGACCACTTTTCTGTAGGTTCATTTTGTGTCCATAATCTTCTGAAATCATCTAAAATTCTAAGATTCTACTTCTAGAGAAACAGAGGGATATTTGGAAAAGACATTATTTGTGTGTACTGGTGCAACTGAGGCATGATACAACAACTGAATCTATGATATGAAATTCTGCCCAAAACCAAATGGCTTAAAGGCATACAACAGATAATCCCACTTGACTTTGTCAAACAGTTTTTCTGTGTCAAGTGAGACAGAGATTTTAGGTATTGGAGATTGTGAAGAGTGATAAAGATTGGTAAAAAGCAAACTTACACTACATGGACAAATGTATTGGGACACATCTCTTAATTATTGAGTTCAGGTGTTTCAGTCACACTCATTGCTAACAGGTGGATAAAATTAAGCACATAGCCATGCAGTCTCAATAGACAAATACTGGCAGTCGAATGGGCCGCACTGAAGAGTTCAGTGACTTTAACATGGCACTTTCATAGGTTGCCCCTCTGCCACAAGCCAGTTTGTGAAATTTATGTCCTGATAAATCTGCCCCTGTCAACTGTAAGTGCTATTATTGTGAAATGGAAGCACCAACAGCTTACGCATGAAGTGGTAGACTATGCAATCTCATAGTGGGGCCACCAAGTGCCTAAGCACACAATGCCTAACCTCTGTCAAATCACTCACTAACAAGTTCCAAATTGGTTCTAGAAGCAACATCAGCAAATAAACTTCACAAAATGGGTTTTCATGGCCTAGCAGCTACACACAAACCTAAGATCAAAATGCACAATGCAAAGCATCACTGCCACTGGACTATGGAGCAGTGGAAATGTGTTCTGTGAATTCTGAGTGACAAATCACACTTCTCTATCTGGCAGTCTGATGGACGAGTCTGGGTTTGGTGAATGCCAGGAGAACACCTGCTTGACTGCACCATGCCAAGTGTAAAGTTTGGTGGAGGAGGGATAATGGTTTGGGGCTGTTTTTTAGGGGTTGGCATAGACCCCTTAGTTCCAGTAAAGAGAAACCTTAATGCTTCTGCATACCAAGACATTTTGCACAACTGTATGCTTCCTTTTCTGTTCCAGCATGACTGAGTGCCAGTGCACAAAGCAAGGTCCACAAAGACATGGTTGGGTGAGTTTGGTGTGGAAGAACTTGACTGGTGCAAACAAAGCCCTGATCTCAACCCCATCAAACCACCTTTGGGTTGAACTAGAATGGAGATTGTGAGCCAACGCCAGTGTCTGACCTCGCAAAAGCTGTTATAGCTGCAGGTGACCAGCTCCATACTAATACCTATGGATTTAGAGTGAGACATCATGAAAGCTCCTGTAGGTGTAACGTGTGGATGTCCCAATACTTTTATAGCTTATTTTAGATGAAGCCAGTTTGGTCAGGGGAGATTATTTCAGGGAATAGGGTCTCTAGACATGTGGTGAGGATTTTGGCTAAAATTTTTACATCTACATTTAAGATGGAGATGAAATGATAGCAACTACAATTATGAGGATGTTTGTCTTTTTTAAGGATTACATAGATAGATACATCTCACATAGACTGATTAAGGTGGCCTAATGTGAATGTTTCATTGTACATAAACAACAGAATTAGGAATTCAGAATTTTTAAAAATTAAATTAGTCATGAAAGCCATCTGAGTCTGGATATTTACTACTTTTCATGGCTGAGATATCTCACGCTGCTTTATTTGGTGATAAAGGGTTATCTAAATATTTAGCCGAATCTGAGCCTAGATCCTGGTGTTAGATTCTCTGAATTCATTATTGATTTCTTGGGGGCCCAAGCGACATTAAGTGACCTAGAATGACATGAGACACAGAGGATTTCTTAAGATGATAAGTGAGAAGCCTGTTTGCCTTTTCACTAAACTCATAGTAGGCATGCTTTGATTTACATAAAATGTTTTCATTATTTATAGAAATATGGCTAAATGAAATAGTCTTATGCATAAAAATCGTATCTCCCATTGGCCTACTGTCGAATAAAGAATATAAAACATTGAGCTACTGATTTCTTACATAGTTCAATTTGGTCAGATACAGTCAGACGTGTTTCTTGTAGAAATGCGCTATGAATATGTTAACTGTCAAGATATTTTAAGCTTTGAGATGTGGCACAGACCTTTTGCATTCCAGTTACTAAATTAATTGTAATACCCATAACTCCATCTAACATTTAAAGCATATAATTTAGCATCATATACAGAAGCAGCAACACAAGTAGCATCAGAGAAGAACAATATTTATCTATTACATTAAAAAAAAAAGTATAAACATACCCATCCCCAACACCCCTCAGAACTATGCACACAAAATAGCCCACCAGCCTGCAAAATCCCTTACATCTCTTTTTATGCATTTGTTAATATCCCAAGAGTCAAATACACTCACTGGAAGACCACCATGAAAAGAAAGGAAAACACAGGAGCAAAGTATGAGAATGAGAAGTGTTCTTATTCATTGTGATTATATAGATTTTTAAAGAATGTTTTAATAATATAAATAATAAACAATGTTGGCTGAGCTATAGAGACATAATTAGCCAAACAGACGTTAAAACAGTCTGTCATTTTCAGTTTCCTGAAACCTGAGTTATGGGCCAATTCAGGGTAAAAAGAAAAATATAATGCAAATTAACATATTTCCTTACATGATCAATGAAGAATTCAATAACTAATCAGTCCAATCAGCAAGTAAATTGCTTTAAGCTACAATGAGTTATCAGCTCTGCTTCCATTGTTTACAGTTGTGGAATTGGTTCGCTTTGCTTCGCTTGCCGTGAAATCTGGAAGATGAAGACTGGCTTCCCATTATGGGTATCTCGATTGTGATGAAAACGGACCCTAATGGTGAGGCACTTGTCCTTGCTGTGATTGTAAAAATTGAAGGGTTCTGTCCAGGAGAGGTGTCTCGTCTTGGTTAAGCAGATCGCTGAGAGAGCTAGAGATGAACTCAGCCAGGCTATTGCCCTCTTCGCCTTCTGCAGTGCCTATTAAACTCAGGTTGTTTGTCTTTGTCCTCTGTTCTCAAGGCCCTCACACTTGGCTTCCAGCCCTTCTACCTCAGCCTTGAGTGTAGTCACTGTAGCCTTCAAGTTGGTCAGAGTGTTGTTTGAGACATAGAGTGTCTTTCAGCTGCTTGTTGTGCATGCTAAGTGATTGCTGCAAATTAGCCACAGCTGTTTCCAACTCGCCTCTAGCAGCAGTAACGTGAGCTCAAAGACCATTAACTTTGGTCTTAAAGGATTAATTCCAGATGTTTATTTTGTTATAACATTTTCTATAATGTGATAATGTTGTGTGTTACAGCTCTCTCAGTGATTTTTAGAATCTTCTGCAGCTGGGCTCATCATTCCGGACCAAGCATTATTTTCTTTTGTGGCACAGAACATTTCCAATATTCCAGAAGCAGCATTCCAATTTTTTTTTGCTGAACTTTTCTTATTACTTTGCAAGACTGATGTATAAAAGCAATAGTACACTCATGCTCTATTTCTTAAGTGGATCAGTTGGACAGGTATTGGCAGCGATGTCATTCTGGAAGCAGTCGGAATAAGGCAGTATTGACCGAGCTCCTTGTTTGATAGGGTCAATTTAGCCCTGTGTTAAGGGTAAGTGGCTGTGGGTCAGTACAACGTACCTGCGTCTTTATCCTGTGGACAGTGTTGACTGTCACACCTGACTGGACAGGTCTCATAGCCCTGAGAGCCACAAACCCCACTGCAGCCAATCTGACGGCCCAGTGCTCTCTTTATCTCGACACAATGGCGCAGAGGAGGAGACGAAATGCAGGCAGCTACACAGAGATACGTACTGAGGTAAGAAGTATTACACACACACACACACACACCTACACACCTACACACACACACAACAGTCACACATACAGAGTACTGGTAAGAAATGAAAGGGATTGGATTTGGAATGGACCACATTTCTCCTCTTAAAGCTCCAGCATCTCATCACCAGCTGTCAATCATCCCATCACAGAAAAGCTTCATGAGAACATGAGAGGCATTTTCCTCCGAAAAATTACAAAGGCTTCCATTTGAGTTCTGAGACCTCTGTAGTAATGTGCTTGTGATCTGAATCTGCGTGTGTATCGTTGTGCATATAAATGCCCACGCATGCAGGAAATGCACACTTAGACAGGTATTTTACAATGTTTTTTTATTTGAAGTAAAAATAAAGGAGCATAATTACTGCTATCACCTTTCCTTTTAACACTTTAGTCATATCATTTCACTTAATAAAATTACTTAAGTAAAAATTTCTAGAAAATATCTCAAAATGAGATTAGATATTGTGAGTAGTTTTAGCTGATTTTACTTCATTTTTGCAGTGTCATCAGAGCCCAACTATTTAAAAATGCCATAAGATATAGTCTTTTATTTTTTATGTTATAAATGTTTATTGGTCGAGAGGTTTTAGGATTGGCTGACATTAACTTAAAAGTCAGTGGAATTCAGTGTTTTAATGATATTTATAAGTGATACCTTTACAAGAAATTACACTATTAAAAAATTATATTCAATAACGTTTGAATGGTGTTTACAAAAAAAATTATATTATTAGGAAAATCAACTACCACTTTTTATTGAAACTGTTGCAGAACATGTTAATTTCCAAGGACAGTACCAATATGGGAGAAGCGATTGGCTGCAAAAGGCATTGTAAATGGTGATCGTAGGGGTCCAAGCACTATGCCCCTCCAGCAGCATGTTTCTCAGTCCAGGTCTTGGAGATTTTTTTTGTATTTTTGCTGCTTTAATACAATCACATTAACTCAAAAATGTGTTGGAAATGAGCTTGGTAACTGGATCAGGTGCATTGGCAGTAGGAAAAACACTAAAAAGTGCATTGGGTCTCTGGACCAGGGTTGAGAAATAATGTTCTAGCAGATAGAACACAAATAATAAGCAATTTTTAGAATGGTGTCCATTTATAATAACCGTTGAGTCTGTCAAAATGGAACAAAGCACTTTTAGCTTTGGTATGGTATGCAATTTTTAAAAAATGTTTTTTTAACCAGTAAGTCAAAAGCAGCACTAGTATTTGCTTAACTCAGTGAACCCTTGGCAGGCTGGTTTAAGAATTTTCTGCTTTGCTTTACTGCTCTTGAGTTTGCATGTCAGAATATGGTGATTGTAAAATTATTATAAGTTTCATGTTTAGTTTTACGGTTTCCCCCGTTCCTGTGTCTGTTTCTTTCACTGTGTTGCACCCATGTGCTTTCTACCATGTGTTTGGTTCTTGTGCTCCTCCCTTTCCCCTGCCTTCCCCATTAGTATCTTCACCTGTCTGTAGTCTGTCACTTCCCTCTCCCAGGTGTTCCCATTTGTTGTAGCCTTGATCTAGCCCTTTGTTTCAGTCAGTGTTTATCTGGTCTACTTGTCACTTTGTCTGATGTAGTTGTTCCTTCCCTGCCTCATATTTTGTTTGCTCTGTGTTTCTTTGTTTAAGCCCTGTAGTAAGTTACTTTGTATTTAGTATTTTGCTAGCTTGTTTTGGTTAGTAAAGTTTACTTGCACTTATATCCAGCTTCCCTGCTAATTCCATTCTTGACATTTAGATGTTTTAGCATGTCTGCTCCTGAATGTAAAAGACACTGGATAATATATTGAATGAACTATATTCATTGTGAGGTTGGTGCTTAACAAATAGTTAAATATCTAACATGAATGTCAACCTCATTTACTTGGTCCTTCAAATGGAATTGAGGCCCCTTTTACAGGCCTTTTTTTAAGTTTAGAATCACCACTGCACTTCATAAAGACAGCACATGCTAGCCTTCACCCATCCTAGATTGGTAGCACTATGTGATAAAGGGAGACCTGACTAGCATGTGAATTTGTCAGTAATTGAAATTAAAACACTATTTAATACATTTAAAATGAGAATTTTATTCAAACAAAACTCAACAAAAATAGATTTGTACACTACACTTTGTAGTTACACATAAGTGACTTTTAGGAATGCTGCTGCTAGAGCATCCTTTACAGTGCTGCTTACTCACTGTGCCTTTCGAGCTGAATGAGAATGCATTGGTACTGTGTGAAGCAATATCTGCTGCAGGATTTGCCCAATTCATGTTTGGAGAGTAGCCCTCCGGCACACTACATCCACACAAGTAGGAGAAGGACAAAGATGAGCTCACTCCAGTTTTATCTTGTTCTCCATAAAACTCCTGCTCCAGGCTGCTTCTGGATCATTATGGCTTCATGGCTGGCATGGACCCCAAAGCAGAAAATCTGGAGATAGCTGCAAAATGCAAATGCTATACATGACGACCCAGCCTAATGACTCTCCCCACCTCCACCATATGCAATAAACCATATGCAAACATCTTAAAAAGCCATGTGGCCGGGTGTCTGCAGGAGGAGTAATCAGAGTAATGAGGGGGTTTGGATTTTTGTTCGCTAATCCAGCGCTTCTTCCACATCCTGGTGTATAACGCAGCTAGCCCATGCAAAGCTCCCTGCGGCGGCTCCCTCACACAGGATCTGAGTAAGCTTCCGTTTCATGAGTGCATCTGTCACATTTACACACTGCTGTATGTGATGGAGCACAGCGACCGCTGCCAAGTGTGGAGTTGAGAGATTGGCCGTAATCGGGAAAGCAGTTACGGCTGTAATGAAAAACGACACATGCCATGTGTGATCTAGACCTACAGGGTTGGCCTAAGTAAAGAAAGGTGAAGAGAAAATTAGAACATTATGTAAAACTTCTGAAAATTTCTCACTCCGCCAGTGAGAAATAAAAATGCGTGGCCACGACTTAGTAAGGCGTGGGAATGAGATCCTAATGCATGGCCACGCCTTAGTAAGCCGCAATCTCGTTCCCACACCTTGCTAAGTCATGCATATTAGGATCTCATTCCCAAGCATGGTTAGTCACTTCATAATGCCATTTTTGAACATAGTACTTCAATTCAAAAAAGAAAAAATAGTTGAGAAAATAATAGTAAAGGCTGTGTAAAGGCACCTTCTGATACAAAAGAAAAAGAAAAGAAAGGAAAGTCAGCTCTTAGATGTCTACCTTGTTCTATCTTAGCTTTGGTGAAGGTAAAGATAAAGTACTACACGAGCGTGCTAATAGCATCTGCACCAGCGCTGCAGTATCAAACTCAGCAAATCACACTGACCTCTCCCACATCCACACTCTCTCTGCAGTGTGCTCATTCAGGTCCATCTTAGCGGCTGCTTTTCTTTCCCCCAGCACAGAGCCCAACACAAGCCTGCCAAAGCCTTGCAATTAGGAGCCTGAAGTGTGTATTACAGTGTCTGGCAGCAGGTGGAGAAGGAGGAAGAAGGGTCATGTCTACTCTCAATGCAGCTAATTTAGCTGGCACACGCAGGAGGTCAGGCAATATCACGGCAGACAGAGAGTAGTGAGGGGTGTATGGGTGGGCATGAGACTGCAGCATCAGCAGGGATTACCCTTCAGCAGAGACAAGAGGCTATTAATGCAGGGAGAAAGAAAAAAATAATAATGGGCATGGAGGAGGGCACCGTCATGGGTAGCAGGGTCATCAGCAGGGAGAGAGGAGAGTGACCTCTGATTTGTTGTGGTAAATGGACCATTAAAGCGATAAATCAGCAAAAAGATCTCATTTTAACAATGTTACTCTTCACTTAAACGTAGCCAACCAACCAAATCATGCACGGTAAATATATGTTTGCAAAGGGTTTCATTCCAAAAGAAATAAAGGCAGCAAACATGTCTTGCTAATGTTTGTAGTAAGAGTAAAATTGTATAAACTGTTGCTGTAAAATGTGTCAGAATATGGAGATCTGGCGTGTTCACTATACAATTGCAATAGTAATGGTTCAAATGGTGAGAAGAGATTACAGAGGGAGATGGAGTACATTTGAATTATACTTCACCTGCATCACTTGCTCATGCAAATAGCTCTGGCTGTTTATTGATGAGTGGAAGAAATGTGTTCTGAGAGGGCTGAATAAATGTAGGGTCACATTCAGTGTTCAACTGGAGAAGCTTTTTGTTTTGCCAGGTAAACAAAACCAGGAGAGAGAGAGAGAGAGAGAGAGAGAGAGAGAGAGAGAGAGAGAGAGAGAGAGAGAGAGAGAGAGAGAGAGAGAGAGAGAGAGAGAGAGAGAGAGAGAGAGAGAGAGAGAGAGAGAGAGAGCGAGAGAGAGAGAGAGCAGTAAAAATTTAGCAAAAACATAGAAAAGAAAGACAAATTTAGGCATGTGGTTTGAACAAAGAATGAGTGAGAAAGATAAACAGAATGAGAGAGAGAGAGAGAGAGAGAGAGAGAGAGAGAGAGAGAATAAAAGAATGATAGAGGTAAAAAGACAAATAAATACAAAAAAGGAAGAGGCCAGGAGGAAGGAGACAGAGAGAGCAAGAAAGAGAGGAAAAAGAAAAATAGAGAGAGACAGCAGGAAAGAAAAAAGAGAGAAAAACAATACAGGGAGGAAGGACCAGAGAGAGAGAGAGGACAAGAGAAAGAGAATAAACAGAAAGAAATGAGAGTGTGCACCCATCTGTGTGCTTTTGGAATCAATCAGTCGTCTCCTATTCCTGTCAGGCACAGAGGCTTAATGTCACGCTCGATACAACTGTACTTTTATCAGCCACAGTGGTGAGTGTGTCTGTGTGTGTGTGTGTGTGTGTAGGTTAGGAGGGCCAGATCTGGGAGGCCTGGGGGTCCTGAGCGCCTCTCCTGCAGGGCTCGGCCTGCAATACTTTAGCTTAATTGTCACTGCGATGAGGGGGTTGTGATGCTCAGAGATGTGACCTTCAGCAGTCTCTCAGAATGCTGGAGTATTTCTCCAACTCATCTCTCACCTCTAATCCAGGGACCGAAAGACATGAGTAGGAAAAAAGTCAATCTAAATTCAGACTTGGGGCTGCTGAGGGCTGCTGAAGTGTTCAGAATCACTGGCACTAAGAGCCAAATGCACAGTAAAGAGCTTGGAGCTCCTTCATTTCTTGTTAAATGCCTCCACATGAGATAATAACCACCTCAGCAATTGAAGAGGTCTTGCTTTTTGAAGATTTCCAGCTTCCACAGCTTGTTCTGTGGCTAGAGGGAATATACTGAATTGTTTTAGGGGTGCTGGTTCACGGAGGCAGCCCATCTATTGACTAGCCATGAATGATCAAGCATAAAAAGGCTGTAAAACAAAGACTGATGACAATTTTTTCAGTTTTTCCCATATACCAATCAGCATGTTCAGAATCCAAAGTCACCTACATTAGCTTTACAAAGTAGCTACAAGGCTAATGTAGCTAACAATTCACTGTTAGAAAAATCAGCATACAAGCTTTGGATGCAGGTATGCTAGTCAGAAGTAATGGAAGCTGCTATGCTAATCACAACCGAAAACAGAATATGCTGTATTTTGAATGCTGGTAAGCTGGTCAATCGGCATGGCCATGCAGGAGACCATCATAAATTAGCATAGCATAAACTTTTTTCAGCAGAGAAGTGAAAACTGTGTAAACTGCATGACTTCAAATGTTTGCCGTCTAGTAAATTCTATTTTATTAAGTAATCACAAATAAACTAATTTAAGTGATTTCTGATGCTGTATGACATATACATTCACAAAAATGAACAAAGCAGTGGTAGCATTCAACTGAACACTGTCCATGTTTTTGCCCATTTTCATTGATGGAAGCAGGATATAATACAGTGTCAAAAACACATAGGAAAGTCTGTTTGAGATAAGCATTCCCAACAGAAATCATCACAGGCTTGCAGTCTGAACTATGGTAAAAGCTTTGGTTATTTGTTAGCTATTAGCCTTATAGTTCCAGTGCAAAACTTGAGAAGCACACTTAACTACAACAAACATGTTTTGACTGATCAACAATAATTAGAGTCAATGGAAAATTGTGAAAATTATATTTTAGTCCTATAATCCTGGCTGGTAATGCAACTCTTCATGCAACTCTGTGACTCTGGCCAATGCTAGTCATTCTGTTGTGAATGCTCATTATTGCTACTAAGGGAAAAGGGCATTCTGAATGTGAATGAAATTGAATTTAATGGCAGTGTGTTTTAAGGCATTCTCATCAAGCTTGTGGTGGTGTTATCCACTAGGCTGTGCAGGAACTTTGACTTATTCAGTTTAACCCAGTATAAGCAACAAGATCCCCAGCACTGACCAAAAAGAAAAGGAAGAAAAGATAAGCAAGGTCTGTTGGAACACAGAACCAGTCTAATGGATTCAAAGCGAGAGATTTTATTGCTATAATCCTGGCTGATAATGGCTTGTGCTTTTATTTTTAAGCAATTCTTCATGCAACTCTGTGGCTCTGGCCAATGCTAGTCATTCTGAGCAGAAGTGCCAGCAAAAATAATCAACTAACAGTAGCAATAATGAGCATTCACAACAGAAACACCATTCATTCTCTTTTATCCTGTCTCTCTTTATTAAGAACACTCCCTCTATCCCTCATTCAGTCTTCTACTTTCTGCTCTCTCTCTCTCTCTCTCTCTCTCTCTCTCTCTCTCTCTCTCTCTTGCAGCTGCGTCAAGGCCTCTGCAGCTTCATTCACTGAAATACTAAATGTTCTAATCATTGATTTTTTTTATATAGAGTACTTACCTACATCCACTATTCTAACACTGAATTAGGACCTCAAGGGCATCAGTACTTTTGTTTAGCCTTGGAAAGAGTTTTTTTTTTCTCTCCAGCTGTCAAATCTCCTTTTTTACAGCCGAATCCTATAAAAGGGGAGATGAAAACACAGCCACATTAGGTTTATCTGAAGTCAGGCTACTTGCCCCAAATGCGAAGTGACGGAATGCTTTGCCTCTTGTGGTGGTGATTTCACTCAAACTGTAATGTAGGGAGAGAAAACGGGTCCTAAGAGCTGCGGATGACTGAGGATCTCTATCCTTAGAGAAACAAGAAGACTCCATTACATCAAGTAGTGCACCTGACAATGAAAGAGCTGTGTACACAATGGAAAAGGAAACAGAATGTTGGGTACTGTTACTGTTTGCTCCTAGAGGAGTGGACTGTAAAGCCTCACATCCCTGTCCTGATTTCACTAAACGGAAACCTGATACATGTACATATGTGTTTAGAGTTTAGTTATGTAGCTATTATTATAACTGTCAGTGCATTATGAAGTACATGGAAGAAACAAAGATGCATAAAACCTTATATAATATGAAGCTATCATATATATGCCTTCCATATGTGAATGTTTTCTATCCTATATTGCTAAATGTGTAACACAAATATGTTTGTATATGTTGATTTATGGCTGAAAATGGGCAATATTAAATAAGTAGACATATATGTCACATATGTGTCCATATGTGATAAATAGAAGTTGGCAATAAGGGAAATCCATATATGTGATAATATGTCATATATTAAAGTCCATATATTGCCAGTTAACTGTAAACCTGTCTCTGATCTTAAGTCAGTTGTGTGCTAGCTCTGTTGTGTTTTTTGCAAATACATTCAGGTACATAAAAAGCCAGGCATATATCTATGTCATTTGAGGTACATAGTTTTTGACTGACAGCTCTGAAGTGTATGATTCATCCACAAACATTAAACATTTGTGACATTGTGATCAGAGACTGAGGGAAGTGAGATCAGAATGTGGATGTATGACTAGACTCCACACTGTATGCGTCAGCTGTTAGCAGTAAGAAGCAGTAGGGCTCTGACACAGCTGGCAGGACACTGCCCAGTGCCATGCCCAAAAGCACAGCACTATGAGCTGCTTTCTTTCTGCTAGAGTGAAACTGTTTCCAAACTGATCAGCAGTCAACACCTTGGTCCACCTCCATTGACAGCTCTGAAGTGTATGGTTCATCCAAAAACATGAAACATTTGCAAAATTGTGATCAGAAACTGAGGGAAGTGAGATCAGAATGATTAGTCTCCACACTGCACTGCATAACATAAAGAGAGGAGCCATCAGTGGCTGCTGCAAATTTCAGATATGAATTAGATGTATTTGTTCTTTAATATGTGTATGGTTATACATTATTTGTGTTAGGCTACTTGCAATACATATCTTAGTATAATAGCAACTGAACATGTTATAGCTTGCTTATGCTGACAATCTAGGTGGCAGACCTGTATACAAACAACTGGGGCTCAAAAGGGGAAAAGGGCACCCTAAATGTGAATAAAATTGAATTTAATGGCAGTGTGTTTTGAGTCGTTCTCGTCAAGCTCAGAGTGGAGTTATCCACTATGCTGTCCAGCAGCTTCGACTTATTCAGTTTAACTCAGTATAAGCAACAAGATCCACAGCACTGACCAAGAGGGAAAGTAAAGAAAGGAAGTTCTGTTTGTACACAGAACCAAATGGATTCAAAGAGTGAGGTATCACACAGTAATTTGTCATTCTGGTTTAGTGCAAAACCTCACCCAGCAAAGACACGTTGAAACGTTAATTCACCATTATCCACTTCAGTGTAGATCATCAGCCTTCAAGGACAATTTTGATTTCGTTACAGCCAAACTGACCAATGGCCGATATTCAATAGCCAGTTTTTTAATGTATAATTTAAAGTTGATGCTGTGTGGGTAAATTTACAGGACTATTTATGTATCAAAATTGTGGTATAAATTTAAAAATATATATTATTTGCTCTTTCATAGTTCAAAAAAGTTTAGAAAAAAGTAAGTACTATTTTTACAAATTCATTTTTAAGGGGTTAGAGCCACCTCCCAATAGAAAGCACCCTATAAATGATGATTTTGTATATATTTAGCTTATTACTATCTCAATTATTGCCTTGACTTTAAATGGATCATAACCTAACTTGTAAATAACAAAGGACTGCGTAATAGTTTTTTGAAATAGTTTTTTACTCTGGATCCGCAATTTAAATGAATTCAGTGGAATGTTAAGGATATAGTGCATAGCCCCCAAATTGAAACACAGAGCCTAGTAGTTCAACAATAATGTCTGTAAAGTAGAGCTATTGTATGCGTCAGCTGTTAGCAGTAAGAAGCAGTAGGGATCAGATACAGCTGGCAGGACACTACCCAGTGCCCTGCCCAAAAGCACAGCACTATGAGCTGCTTTCTTTCTGCTAGAGTGAACCTGTTTCCAAACTGATCAGCAGTCAACTCCTCGGTCCACCTCCCTGCATGGGATTCAGTGAAATAAATAAATTAAAGGCAGTGTTCATCTTGCAGGCCATCACGCTACAAGCCAAGGCAGTCTCCGGCTCAGCCATCTGCCGTGGTGATGATGATTTCACCTTTGTGTGTGTGTGTGTTTGTGTAGTATTTGAAATGATGCAAAGGAAAATCAAAGCATGCTAGAATGGACCAATGAATTCCAATAGCTTCTCAGGGGAGGCTCAGCAGATGTGTTTGGAGATTCTGACAGCCTTGTAAGCACACAACTTGTGCTATGAAACAAAAGAATGCGCCAATACAAAAACAAATAATGAATGATGAACGTAAGCATACGCAGGCTGCAGAGAGGGATTATAGAAAAAATCAAGCTCCCAGGATAAGCATTTTCACACTTTGTGCTACTATTATATCATTGGAGTAACCAATTACTCTATCCTTTCTCACGTCCCCATTGACTTGCTCTACAGCATACATCACCTTCTTCCTGTCTTCATAGTGCCCATCACATCCTAATTCCGATCCAGCCTCATCTCAATGAGTTCCCTAATGATATCTGGCCAAAGAGCATCATGACTCTAAAACTTCAAATTGGAATTTGATGATTTTCTAGGACACTCAGGAAAATTTCAAACTGTCAGCATTCAACCTGTCATACTGCCTCAGAGGGGTTTCGTGAGCATCATAGAAATCATAGAAATTATCATAGAAATGCAGGTTACAGCCTTCCTTCTTTAACTCCTCATGACTGCATGTCAGTCCAAAAATCTGATCCAACACATTCCTGCCCAAACTGAGCCCTTTATCCTGGCTGGAACATTAAACTGACAGAAGCATTATTTATGAAACAGCTGTCTTCAGCTTTGATTGAATCTTTTCTTGCTTACAGAAGCTTTAAATATTTCATTTTTGTAGTTACATACACCACACCAGCATCACTGCATCAAAACGCAGCACTGGAATTATTGCTTTTACACAGTTGCAGCATCTGTGAGAAACAATTAGCTGCATTTTGCTATGAGAGTAAATCATAACACCAAAATACATCAACATCATGAATCTGGATTGCTTCATTCCACATGCAAAAACACAGCAAGTATGTAGGATACTGTAACATATGGCTACGAGTAATGCCTCCCCATAAACTGGTGGTGTTAATGACACACTGATTACTGGACCATTCACACAGACTTAAAAAGAGCAAGCTTGACACCTAGTGTTCAGAGGTGGAAAATCCCAGTTCAGTTCAGCATTCCATGAAAAGAAACACAGAGAGATACTGAGGACAGTTTCATAAATTGCACTGTGTATTCAATTAGAAAAAAAAAGAATGATAGTTATCGATATTTGTAATGATATAGACAGACATACTGGAAAGCCAGTTTAGAGAATGACATAACACTGTAAGATATGTTACAATAAAATACTCCATCGTGGATTTTTCAACCTAATCACCTAATTACATCTGCCATCTGCTTCATAGCGCAGTCAATTGCATGACACAATAATTCTGACATATTTTGCCCATTCCAAATTGGATGTCTGCAACATGGTCCAAAGAAGCAGGAGACACGTTTAGACGTTTAGAGAGGTCAGTTTAGCACCTGCACCTTTTAATACTTGCTGAGGAAAGTATTTCGCTTTTGGCAAAGTGGTGAGCCTCAGCCCATCCTTGCTCAAAGGACCTTTCTTAGATGATCTTTTTATGTCTTATCATGACTGCATCTCATTTTTAGAATGTTTTTTTGAATATTTCACAACTTTCCTAGTCTTAATTTTCCCCATCCCAATTCAAAAGTGGATATAATAGAATCCAATGGGCAGGTGCTAAAGATGCTTGCAGTTAGAGGTTAAGTTAAAAATAGTGGAGTATTCCTTTTATGGAACTGTAGTTCACCCTGGCATGTGCAGAATGGCACACATGTGCACACGTTTGGCTTCGAAAGTTCTTTTTGCACACCTCTAGAGCCACAGAGAGAAGAGCATACATGTTTTGCATTAGCAAGTTAGTGTTCTAGGAAGTTGCCTTTAAAACATCACAGTTTGATAATGTGGCTTAATATACCTGGAAACACATTTATAATTCAAGCATGTACATAATTAGTCAAACATGATGATAAGTCACATGATATCCCCGATTAATATACTTTTGCATATTTAGGGTACATAGGAAGTCCTTTTAACTCATGTAAAAAGAGCAGGAATGCTAAGATAATTGGCCTTTGGAAGAGTTTTCTATAAAATGGCCATCTTTAAGGGGGGAGATAGGCAGATACATCTCTTTAAAAAGTTTCCAACTGTACAATTAATGCTATACATGAGCAGATTTTTCATATAAACACAAAAAATCCATCTGTCCTTTCATGGATATGCTGCAGATATGTAAAGGATGTTTTCTTTGTTTAAAAGAGGCCTTTGCTCTTCTTCAGGTTGAGCTGTTTCCAGTTGGGGAGGGCGCTGAACTCCTCTCGTGTCATCTGCAGAACATCCTGCGGCACATAAAAACACATTGGATCAACTCTCATCTGCAGCTACAGAACACACAGGCATTTCTCTCCATAGTCTCCCTGTTCACTTTCAAAACGCTAATATTCATGGAAAAACCCATTAGTTATACCAGACCCATGAAAGCCTCATTGGAAAACCATTACATATAATTGATAGTTTGGAGAGTTTTATTGACAAACCACTATATTTTATAGACTGAGCTCATACTGTGGGGATAATTTTGCATGAAGATCAGTCTAAGCCAAGCAAGCAAACTCAGCACTTTGCACTTGGGGATTCTAGGAAGTTGCCTTTAAAACATTACAGTTTAATAATGTGGCCTGGAAACATATTACATATTCATAATTCAAGCTTGTATATTATTATTGTATATTTATTATTCAAACATAATTTTACAAGTTATATGATCTCTTAGACGCATTTACTTTCAACTCATGTAAAAAGTAGCTACAGACATTTGGAAGAGTCAGCTACAAAACTGCTGTTTTGCACAGGGAGATACACTTATTAATCCTATTACAACTATTGCCTTGGTGGTGAAACATTCACAGGCTTTGTCCCCTTGCACTCCTTAAAATCTTAGAACAGAATTCAGAGCTCTATCTGTGTATTTTCAGATGTGCAATGAAATGGGAATTTTATGCCTATATCCAGTTTTTTACAGGTACATATCTGTTAAGAAGATGCTGATATATACGCACTTATAAAATGAAACTGGGCCTAAATGTACTTGGTGGTATCCTATAACAGTGACATGTTGTAAATCATTGAGCTCTTCAGTATGACCCATTCTACTGCTAGTGTTTGTATATGAAGAACTTCATGGCTATGTGCTTGATTTTTTAAAACACCCATTAACAAGGGGCGTGGACAACAATTAAGAAGCGTGTGTACATAGTTTTTGCTTTATAATGTATAGTCCTGTTCAGAATTGGTTCTCTTGGTCAAAATTGTGGTCTGTGACAAAAGTTAAATCTGCAAATGTCTGGCTTTGATAGACCATGTTCCTTAAATGTCAAGTAAATGCAACAACAGCACTTAGAAATTATGTTACTAATGTAGAAGAGTACTTTAGGCAGAAATAGTGTCTCTTTTAACTAGATTTTTCATATGTAAATGTCCTATGAGGGCTGGCTGAACAGAGCTGGGGAGCACAGCATTAGTGGAGGAAAGAAAGTGAGGTAGAATAGTTGTGTACCTGGAAGTCTTTGTCAGACAGATAGAGCTCCAGATGCAGAGGGTCCACACCCTCAGGCAGTGGCTTGGTGGTCAGCTCCTCTATAGAGTATTGGTTCTTGCTGAGTTGGGACAGAGCATCCTCCACCAGAATCACCTTATTGCGCAAGCCCTGCATCAGAGTCACATTTATTAAAATAGCTACACTGAATGTAACAAAACAAATGTGTGAGGTTCACATTAGTGGGGGGCAATATGATGATATGAAGTCGTCATCATGATACATTCCATCATAATTAGTTTTTCTCAACATATATGTGGATGATCAGTTCTTAAACTTATATTTAATTACAAAAACATTCAACGGGGAAGATTTAACAAGCATCACAGCAGTCTAAGATCGTATCCCGATGGGTTTATTAAAGCTTATTAAGCTTATTAAAGTTAGTCCCAAAAATCCCCAAAAAGGACATACCACGATACACATTCTGTATGGGAGGCAAAAAGGAAATGAAAATGAAAACAATAAAATGTAAATGCAAACCACTTTTTGCCATTTCTTTTTCCAAACATCTGTGCAAATATCCTGCCAAAATTGAAAATGACATGAAACGCATTCAAATTTAATTTTTCACATGAGCACAAGCAGTTTGTGAAAAAAATAAAAATAAATTGAAAAAGCTATTTGTCATTCCATTTCAGTTGCACTTCAGTCATGCAGTCGTGGGCTGGAGGTTAGGGATCTGGCCCTATGACCGGAAGGTTGCCGGTTCGATCCCCAGGGCCGACAGTCCATGACTGAGGTGTCCTTGAGCAAGACACCTAACCCCCAACTGCTCCCTGGGCGCTGTGGATAGGGCTGCCCACTGCTCTGGGCAAGTGTGCTCACTGCCCCCTAGTGTGTGTGTTCACTAGTGTGTATGTGGTGTTTCACTTCATGGATGGGTTAAATGCGGAGGTGGAATTTCCCCGTTTGTGGGATCAAAAAAGTATCACTTATTCTGGAATTTAATGGCCAAATTTAAAATGAAAAAGCTAACAGACAAACTTCACTTTGGCTTTTCTTCATGAAAAGCAGAATGCGTGTCAAAACTAAAATCAAAATGCAAAGTTTAATTTCTTATTTCTTTTTCATAGCAATCGGCTGAAAGTCTGACAAAATTCAAATCAAAATGCAAAATGAATAAATCAACAGCAAAGTGACAGTTCGTGTTTCTGCGTTTGTTGCTGACGCACTTTAATTTGCAAAATGAAAATTCAAATGAAAACGAACATCAGCGCCACCTGCTGGAGATTCACTTTTTATTTTCCAGTTTTCATTTTCTTTTTCAAACTGACCAACCTGCAAATATACGTTAATTAGCACTAGGCGGGGCTACGGGGTACATTTTAGGACATCCTCAGTCGTTCAAGAAAAACACTGTCATGTCTCAGATCTGGTGACCAAACGGCCCGAGAGAAAAGGTATCAGACCAAACAGCCTCAGAAAAAACTGTGAAAATGTTATACTGGCATTTATATCAAGATACACAATAGATTTCTAAGTTATACGAACCAGTCTGTGCTTGTGTTTGGTCTGATACCTTTTCTCTGAGGCCAGATTCAGTTTCACCAGATCTGAGTCAAGGTGTTTTTGCTGGAGACTCGAAGGCTTTTATCTTGAGGAATGATGGCGATTCTGACACGGATGGCTGAGGATATCCTAAAATGTACGCCGTAGCCCCACCTAGTGCTAATTAAAATATATTTGCATGTTGGTCAGTTTGAAAAAGAAAATGAAAAGTGGAAACTGAAAAGTGGATCTCCAGCAGGTGGCGCTGATGTTCGTTTTGATTTGCCTTTTCATTCTGACAGTTAAAGCGCGTCAGTGCCAAAAACGGAATCATGAACTGTCACTTTGCTGTTGATTTATCCATTTTGCATTTTCATTTTAATTTTGTCATATTTGCAGCCGATCACTATGAAAAAGAAATAAGAAACCCTGCATTTTGATTTTAGTTTTGACATGTATTCTGCTTTTCATGAAGAAAAGCCAAAGCCAAAGTGAAGTTTGTGTTTTCTTTTGTCTGTTAGCTGTTTCATTTTAAATTTGGTCATGAAATACCAGAATAACGACTGAAATGAAATGACAAATAGCTCTTTTCAATTTATTTTTATTTTTGTCACAAACTGCTCGTGCTCATGTGAAAAATTAAATTGCAAATGAAGGCATTTCATTTCATTTTCAATTTTGGCAGGATATTTGCACAGATGTTAGGAAAAAGAAATGGCAAAAAGAGGTTTGCATTTACATTTTATTGTTTTAATTTTCATTTCCTTTTTGGCTGGATTTGCCTCCCATAAATTCTGTACCTGGAAATATTCTTAAGTGTTTTTGTGATATTTTTTCCATATTGCCCACCCCTACGTCACAATGTCACAGCTACGACAAGCATACTTGCAGTGTTGCTGTGAGTAAAGCAGTTGTTCTGGGTGCGCATGTGGTAGTGGTAGTGTACCTGCACTCTGATGCTGGGGTCTTTTTCCCAGTATGGGAAAATATTCGTGAAGGTAAGGGGCTCTGCTCCAGCCAAGATCAGATAAGCCTGAGGGGGCCGCCTAGAGTTCTTTGCTGAAAGACAAACACACACAGACACATGTATTCAATAAGCTGATCGTTCTCCATCAGGCTAAAGTACATAAAGCAAACCCACTGTGACATGATCAGAGCTGGTTCTATGAACAAAAAGGAAGACCACAAACAAAAGATATTTGCAAGAATCAAAAATAAAATTATTAATGAAATCATCCTTTTGAAATCTCTGTTGCCAGTTTATTTTGTTAGTTTCCTTTTCATGTAGCCTATAACTTATCAAGAATTTGACCTAGTTTTATGTATATATTACCTGCAAACTGGCAAATATCTGGATCAGCAGCTTGATGTAATACAGTCTATCATATTTTACCATACTGTAGTATCATGGCTAGTGTGTTAGCTCATGGCTAGTAAGTTAACTGAACTTGTTAGATTTTAGCAGAGCTTTTGTTAAGCGCTTAAAGCTACATTATGTAAGATTTGGGGATTTGGAGATCTCTCTGGTGAAAACATGTAATGGCATGCAGCATGTGAAAGAACATTTTGTAACCGTGGTTGTGTTTCAGATTTCTTTCCAGAGCGAATGAATCTGTTCAGAGTGTTAACAAAAATGTCTAAACAAAGCATAGATATCCATAGCTCCAGTATATTAGAATGGTCATGCCCTCCGCATCAGACTCCTTGTGGGAAGACTGTGACTTCTGACCTTTGCAATACTGCCGTGCAGTCTCCATGGCACACTTCCTCTCGTTGTCCCAGCGTATCCTGGCTGAGCCTGTACACTCTGTGTCCTCCGGCTGCTGGCCCTGCCAGAGATACACCTCCATCCTGTTATCCAGTAGAAACAGCGCTATAGACAGACAGACAGAGAAAGGTCGAGAGAGAGAAAAGGCTGATTGGCAAATATAAGCAGTGAGAAAGATGGAACAAGTACCATTATATCTAAAAAATATATCTACATTGTCATCCCACACATCCAAATTATATGTCCAATAAATGCATATGTGATTTTTAAGCACAGAAATTGCATAGCAGAGGCTGCACAACTGCTAATATTTACTAGTCGATTAGTCATCCCAAAAAGTAGCTGATTAGTCATCACTAGAGCATACAGAAAGAAAAACGTATTCCTGAAGTTTCAGCCTCAGGCACTCTGCACACAGAAGGACACAGACTGTCTGATGTAAACTGCCTGCAAAAATGACTACAGTTCTCCTACTGTAGTTTTCCTACAGAAACTTACCACTCCCAGAGAATATAAACTGGCTCTGGTCCAGAAATGACTGCTTATCAGGCTAAATAAACAGCTAAATAAAACTATGCTTTGTGCACCTTTCAGAGTGAAGTATAGGTTCTGAACCGGAAAACATTCATGTTATCCTTGTTTAAAAAGTTATTCCTGAATTGTGTTTGAAACCTTAGGTAGCCAGTAAACAGGATATTCTTGTGTTCTTGCTGTGATTGGATGTTTTGAGTTGTCAAATGGTTTGTTCCTATTGCGGTTCTCAAAATATACCCGAGCCTGTACTTCAGCATAGTATGCAGCTTGCAGTGGAATTGGTTTCATTTTGTGTGGTATTTCCAAGCTAATAAAGTACTTTGTGTTTAGCAGAAAAGCTGATTCTCTCCTCCTGACTCTTCCCTGCAGTTTTTACCAGCGCTGTAATTCTTCAGCTTGTTGAATGTTGCTCACAGGGCTGACTAATTTTTGGATTTATTTGCTGATTAGTCTATGAAAGCCCCTACATGTGATTTGGCCCTACTATACATACTATACTATACATACATGTGATCAAATCATACACATTGTCTGGCTTTATGTGGGTGTATGTGGGGATATACAGGAGCTCTACCTGGTTGAGGAGCAGAGTACAGGTTCTCCTGCAGGAAGGGCATGGCCATTACAGCATTTACCACCCTACAAGGGCTCAGCTGTTCCTCTCCCTCAAAGATCCCAGCACTGGCACTCAGACGATAAAGACGAGGCGTGAAGTTGTATTTCCCTGGATCTATGTGCACAAAAATATGCAGAAATGTTTTACTTCTTTTCCACAACAGGGCTAAAGCAATTATGCCTTAAATTCCAGACTTATGGTTCAATTAATAACAGAATAACTTATTATTCAGTAACTAGAATGAATTATTTGTTAAGTGCTATGAAACTAGCAAGTATGTTAGTTATGAGAATGAGAAACTGAAGTGTGGACTCGCCAATGACTATTAACATTACAGGCACTGTTAACAGCTAATCAGTGTTCCTGATATGCTCAGTAATTCCGGAACCTGTGACACCTCACTTGTCTTGATATGTAAAATTAGCTCAGGAATGGAATAGAAAACAAAGAATTTTGCATTCATAGACTTGCATTCAAGCCTTTGAGAATCTGACATTGTCAGTATATCCTTACCTTGTAGCATGCAGTCATATGCTTTTCTGTCCTGCTGGCCAAGTGCATCCCAGAACTCCTGCGGCTCTGAGCCTTCCTCTATCTCCTGCACCTTCAGACTGCTGTTGCTGTTCAAACCCAGCTCTGGTGGACAGCTGTAACACACAATTTTATTGCCATCAAGCCTGAGGACAGATTTCAGTAACTGAAATACTGTGCAAAATTTTGCAATCACTGAGAAAACAAATAAAATGATGGAGAACAGCACCAGGAATGATGTTACAATAAAATTATATTTCAAAGTGGTGAACAAATCTCATGGCATAATTTTTAGCAAGTCATTGGTAATAGATAATTACAGTTTGTTACCCATCATTTTAAAAACTTCTTACTGTTCCCTATGGTGTCTTGTTTATAATATTTGAATGTACACTGTATAGGACATTATAGAATAATGTAACAAAAATCAGTAACATGGAAAGTGAGCCCACAATTTTGAATGCTAGCGCACTACCACACCCATGTTTGTTTTTTGTTGATGGGAGATTATGAGCTAATGACTCACGTCTGCGTGAGGCGCTCTACAGTCCTCTTGGCCACCTCTCGAGCTGCAGGGTGAGACTTGCAGCCCTGCCACAGGTACAGTTGCCTTTCACACACACCCAGCAGGAGCAGACAGGCTCGAGAGCGCAGGCTGGCACTGCAGCACTCCACCTCCAACAGAGAGCCTTCTACTGCCACCTCACCGCGCACACAGAACAGACGCCAGCCACCTGATACACAACACACACTTCTGATACAGTTCTTCTATCAATTTGTGCATAGATGAATGCTGCCATGTCCAGGCAAAGGAACAATTCAGCGAAAAATCAAATGTATACATTCTTCCACTTGTATTACATGTAACTGATCAACTAATAAGTTTTGGTGTCCAAATTTTGTGTTTTTACTTTAGTGCTTTTCTATAAATACATCTCTAAAAACCTCTCTCAACCCACTCAAACTGTATTCAAGTCTTTATTACAGTTACACAGAGACCTATGTATGTGGTTTAGGACACAGTATGACCTGCTGTGAGTTAAAAAGTAAACACATCACTGTGTAGCTGAATGCAGCCAATTTAGACAAGTTTTTTTTTATTTGACTCCTATTTACATGCATGCTTGTCATGGTTATATGAATGATACAGATTTCGCTTGACATTGTTTCTATTCTAACTGTATTCTAACTGTTTTTGCTTATGAAAAAAACCTGTCGAATAAAAAATCTTGAATTCCCTAACTGAAGGTACATGTTTTTAAACAGAAGTACCAAACGCAATTTAGCATCCTTTTGCATTTTTATAGTTCACCTTGAATCATACTGTATCCTAAGCAACAATGATGTCGTTGGAATGGATTGAGAGAGGTTTTTGAGGATGTATTCATGGAAAAGATTTGGGTGACTATTGACTTCTAGTGTTTGTGGGTGACATTAGCCTCATAGCTCCAGCGCTAATGTAAAGAAACAAAGTTTAGGGGCTCCCGAGTGGCGCAACCGTCTAAGCGTTGGCCCTATCATCAGGAGATTGTGAGTTCAATCCCTGGTGATACTACAGCCATCCGTAGCTGGAAGTCCAAGAGAGCACAATTGGCATCGCTCTCTCTGGTTGGGTAGGATGGCTCCCCCTACTGCCCCTATCACTCAATGTGATGCTAGTCAGCGCAGGCGTCTGTTAGCTGACATAACAGATCTGGTGGTTGACGCATTCCTCCAATCAGGGCTCAGCTGTCCTATGACACTGAGTGAGAAGCAGTTCGAAAAGATGCATGCTTGTGCTTGCCTTCACCCTCCTAGTGTTTATAGTATCATGTGATTGGCGGATTCCTAACTAGTGGGTGGAATTTGAGAATCAGGTAAGTGTTTTTTGCCTTTCCTTTCAATAATCTTTCCTTTAAAATTGAAAGTGCGCTACAATGGTCTGTAATGTTCACTGCACATTTTAATTCCAATAGATTGCAATACAGGACACAGTGGGGATGCTATGGCTTCTATTATCTCGTTGCACAATAAAAAAAAGAAAAAATATTTTAATCATGAGTACATGTAAGACTGAGTGTAGTGGAATACCTGTGTTTTTGGCAACATCTTCCCTGCAGCCTTTGTGGATGATAAGACCTCCCTGAAAGAGCTGAAGAAAGCAGGATGGTTCTTTGCCCTGAGAGACCAGCACCTGTGCCCCCTCGTGGTTCCCCAGCTCCACTGTCATCAGAGCCGACGTTCCTCGCCCACTCACGCTGGATTGACGGCCCTGCCAGAAGAAACAGGCAGTGCGCTCTCTCCCCGGACCTGAGGCACTGACCTCACCTGGCTTCTGCCTTTTTCCCACTGCACATACACACACACAGGTACATCGAAGACAGATAATACTTAAGTTATTATATGCTCTGTAAAAGCAGTTTAAGCAGAACCAGTGGATTCCAAATCTGGAACTGGATTTTCCCTCTCCTGCATATTGTGCTCTGACACAGGAGTTCCCCAGTTTACCACAGTAGGTTGCCTTCAAGTGACTGACAAAGTTGTAAATACAAGTTGTAAACCCAGGCAAGTTGGATCACCTGAGTGGCACAACTTAAGCTGTGTGTACACTATGTAACTGTTAAGATCATAACAGAATTTCAGAACAGCATTACACATTAAACGTCACACTTGTATGCATTTTTAAGTATTGTTGTCATGAGGGTGAGCACATTAGACAATAAGGCAAAAAGAAGGTATTGAACGTATAATGAGGTTCCACTATGGAAAAGCACTAAACCTTAAATCTCACAGTTATCATCTAACATAAACAATGCTAAACCCTAATTTTCTATGTTATCACATTACAGTGCTGCACATGCGGCATGAATATACTTCCTTTTGTTGTTTTTCTCTGTCCTATAGGATTCTCTCATTGGCTTGAATCACTTGTTTTGTTACATCCCTATCCATTTCATCCTGCAGGATTGGTGAATTTTTGGGACGAATTAAACATAATTAAAAATAATCAGAGGCCTCTGGTTACTCTGGAGTTTGATTGGAAGTCTACAGACTGACTTTTTTCTCCTCTCACTCAGGCAGATCATCCATGCCCTCAATTACTTCCTGACCTTTTAAACTGCTTCAGATTGTGAAAATTTGTTGGAAGGGGCAAACTGGGCTAAAAACTGTGAAGTGTTGCTAGTGTCCTAGCTTAAGCACTGGAAGCTTTGGCCCTATCAGAAGAAGCGATCCAAATTTATTTGTTATGACGTATCACTAGTGGGTACACTCACTGATGCCACATAAGTTCAGTAGACCAAGTTGGCATTGTTCCACCCCAGAACATATATATGCAGTTCACATGATAAGTTTACGAGTTTACCACTTGCAGTTACGATGAGTTTTATTAGGACACTCTGAACACATTACTTGAGCAGGAAAAAGACAAAAACGTGCAGGTAGGGTTTGGGAACTACACTACCCATGACGCCACACTCACCGATGCTAGTGATGGAGTACTTCCAGCGGATGACGTAGGTATCACCTTCATGCAGCTGACCCACACTCTCAGCTGGAATTTCAAAATCATCAAACTCTCGAATATGCCAGGCATCCACCGCCACTGTGGCCAACTCTGCCTGCCGTCCATCTTCGGAGCAGACCAATCCGTAACCTCTCTGCACGTCCACACCCTCTAAGAGCATCTTCAGGGGATTTTCACCTCCATCCAGCAGAGCTCTCACATCACATGGCTTCAGTTCACAATCACTGGTAGGCATGCAGGGCTGGCCCACTGGACTCTAAACAGAGAGACATATAGAGACTGGTGTAATGTGCCTTTAAAAAAAATGTACATTTGACATGCATGTACATGGAAGTAAACTGAATAAGACAGCAATACTTTGTGATAAGTACTTATATGATATAAAAGCTTCAGTACAAAATCTAATTTGCACAATTTTCCTTCTACCTCAGATATAGCCGATAACTGAAGACATGTTTGGTGCCCAGATTTTGTTTCTTTAATTTCACAGTGGAGTTACAAGGCTGACATGTCTCTCAACTCACTCAAACAGCATCCAGAACACACAGACTTGACACAGTATGACTTATTGTGAATAATAAAAAGGAAGATTTGGATGTCTGTTGACTTGCGTTTCTTAGCAACATCAGCCTAATAGCTTTAGCACTGAAGAAGCAAAATTTGGACACCAAACATGTCTGATGCTGATTGACTACATCTGGGGCAAATGGAAATGATTTATATCATTGTAACTGTGTACATTAGGTTTTAAGCTGAATTACTTATCTAATCAATAATGCATATATGTATGCACTTCTTTCTGGGCAAAATTTCTTTTAAATTAAAAAATGTTACTGTTTATATTCTACTACTGTGTAAAGTCAGAGTGAAAAAAATCTAATTCAATCAAGTTGTTGTGAAATCTGAGATTTTAATCACTTTCTAAAGATTTAAATCGAAACATTGAGAGGGATTTACACCTCTAATCTGTGCTGAAGGTAAGGTTCACGCTCACCTTCACCTCCTCGGCTGCTGCCTCTTCCTTTAGCGGTTTACGTTCAGCCCAGTCCAGAAACTTCTCCCTGAAGAGAGCTGTCTCATTGTGCTCTGAAAGCCTGCCAAACAAAGCCCAGCTCGGCCTGCCCTCACCTTGTCTGCTCATATGCAAACATAGACAAAAACACCGGGAGAGAGGAAAGCAGGTGAGGGGAATAGGTGCATTCAATTCATGGCCAGAAGTCACCAGCTGGGGGCAGTACAGCATTAGTACAGTGACTGAGGCACAAATTTTGTTATCACTGTGTTGATAATTTCAACTACAATTCTCATCTACAGATGAATACGTAGACTGAACAGAGCAATCTGAGTTATTTTGCTGAGCACTACGGATGAAAAATGGCCAAAGGATGTGTATGTGAAAAAGTATTTGTCAGTCATTTCAGCAAACAGTAAAGACTGCCACACTACATCTAACAGCAATGACTCACATAGGGACATCCTTATTGGTTGCAAGGGGGTCAAGGGGGTTGACCCTACAAGTGCTGTAATCATAAACTCCGCCCCAGAGCTGTTTGCCCAGCTGCACGGCCACCTTCCTGTCACTCAGCGCCACATCCTTCCCCGTCCACACATATACCTCACTGCCAAAATCAAACACCAGCGCCTGACACACACACCCGCACGCACACACACACACACACACACACACACACACACACACACACACACACACACAAAAACATATAGTCATACAGCTGTATGCAAGAGTTCAGGTGCTCCAGTTATAAAGTACATGTTTCGTTGATTTTTAATGCATATTTACTACTTATATGCTGAGGTGAATGTAGTGGAAAAAAAATAAAACTGGCCTGTGCAGAAATTATGCCATATTTTAATTTTTTTCCAATATGTTAACCTCTAAACATAGAAATGATGCTGAAAAAAATGCAATATTTGACTTATTTTTCACTTAGAAAATCAATAAAATATGTGGTTTGTTCAAACATTTACATACAACTGTATGTATTATGGTCAGCATTCTGCACAAAATTAATTACAAAATAAATTACACATGTGCATAGTTTAGGTGTCCCACAGTTTATGTGCCATCAAACTCCTTTTTACATTTTGTTTTAATAATTTCTCACTCGCTGGTTAATGAGACAAGTGGAGATTCAAAATTTTCAATTAATATCGCATTTGAGTTTTAAGTAGAACATGACGATGGACCCCTAATGACTAAAGTGCCAGTTACATGTATTTCTGGAACATTATGTTAAGTGTAACAAACATTTTTGAAATGTTTTATTGTAGGTGGTCTCTGACTTTTAAGAATGAGAACATTTTAGAGAAATGCAGAGAAAATGTCAAATAGCCAGTAAAAACACCAGTCTAAAGCTACATGAAGGCATAATGAACCATTGAAAGCAGCCATGTAGACAGTAATGTCTGACCTCTTTGGAGCTGAGCACGGCCACACTGGGGATGGAAGCCCACGCCTCCTCATAAGGCATCAGCTTACCCTCCACCAGTCTGTACACACCATTAGACTCCACAATGCCACTCTCATACAGCTCATCTTCATCTGGATCCCCAGCAGCTACACAAAACACACACAAGACAAGAAGGCAAATATTTAAGTTAAATATTATATAAATATATATCAGTTACAAGAAGTGCTTAAAAATATTTAAGCAAAATGAAACAAAATTCAGGACTTATTCAGGTTATTCACTTCTACATTTTTCAGCTCAGCAAGAGATTTTCATCCATTTTTATAGACAGCATTTAATACAGCTCCAGAAACCACAGAAGGAAGTCTATTTGAGATTACTTAACAACTCATTATTTGAGACAAATGTGTGATGATTTAGACATGTGGTCTGTTTAATGCTAACTGCTAACTAAGCTTCCATTTCACATTTTGGTGGAGTTTGTGGTCCGAATGACCAATTTTTATTCATTTTTTTAACAAAGCTCTCTTATCAGACACAGAACTAATCAGACAAATGAGATTTTGTTGCAAAATGTTCATTGCAACCACCACACTGCATGGCTGTGTGGTGACTGTGGTGGTCCCCCTGCTGAGTTGGCCTGCCTGGTGCTATAGATGCTGTGCCCTTGGCTAAAGTTTGCTAATTTCCATTTATGAAATAAAATCTTAAATAAAATAAGGTGTTAAATAAGCTGTTGTTGCACTGATCAGCTACTATGGCAGTAGCTAAACAGAACCTACAGTAAACCAGAAGGGGAAAGTTTGTGAACGAACTTTGTGTGTGTGCGTTTATATTGTGGCGGTGGAGAGACAGAGCTGCCATGACCACTCCCACATGCTCCCACACTCTTTAAAAATGCACTCTCTCTTCTGGAGGGAGGAGAAGGATGCTGGCCTGTAAGACACATGCCAGAGAGACAGAGAGAAAGCAAGCAAGAGAGAGAGCCTTGAGGACTTTATCAAAAAGGCTAAACAAGCTTTGGTTTATTTTACTGATATGTACTGTGTACATAAAACACTGTGGTTCACTCGCGCAGGTGTCTCTGAGCTCTGTGCGTCAGCCCCTCCACCTGCTGCCACACTATATACGTATGTTAATACGCATGCGCGTGTGTATGTAATGTCTACAAGGAGCAGTGTGAGATATCCTTGGTTACATCATTTGTGGCAGTTAGATTTGAATTTTCTCAACATTTCTCTATTTAAAAAAGTCATGTTTAAACAAACGCTGAAAAACTATGTGTGCAATAGGTCGCAAAAGCACAAGCGCTCTACTCCCATATAGGCTTTGTACAGCCATCTTAATAACCTAGATTGAATGACACCTAAGCAAACCAGCTCAGCAGGAGAGACTGCCATGGTAACCACAAAAGCAGTACTTTTTATTAACGTAAAATTTTATAAATATTTCCTTATTAAAAGTAACATCTGTCTGTTTTTTGGTAATAAAGCATGCTTGTTAATTGTAAAAGCAATGTACGAATGACAAACATGTTTCTATTACTCTGGAGACAAATCATTTTGTTGGCTGTAGTGGCCAGTGCAAATTTTTATATTTGTCACCCCTGATCACTTCTTTCATTTTATTCCATTCTGTAATTGCAAGGGTGTAAAAGAGGACCATTCTACTGTGAAGCCGCCATCCTTCATCAAAGTCTATCAGGTGGCGTTCACTCAGTGCACATATGACTGAATGTGTTTACTGACCGCGTAATGTCTGTTCTTAACAGCTGCGCTCCATGTGCACTCTTTACATGGCATATATGTGCGTATGAGTGAGTGTTTGTATGTGTTTTCAGTACCACTGTATTCTGTTTGTCCTCCGAGAAGGTTCCAGAACTCTTTGGCGAAGCGGTTGTCTGTGTTGATGCCCTCCTCCAGCACAGTGACTTGTGGGGCCTTACAGCCAAGGTCTCTCTTAGCCTGGACATACTGCGCCATCTCTGAGCCCTGTCCCACACACACACACACACACACACACACACACACACACACACACACACACACACACATATATGGAACACACATTTTAGTTGACGCTAATCTAAACCAGTCTAGTAGTTTCTGATGTGTGGCACTGACCCAGCTGTAACGGCAGTGAACCATACAGAACAATAAAAGGAATCAGATCAAAGCATCACTCTACACTTCAAAATGCTGGAAACTGAGAGAAGGCTAGACTGTAAAAACACCCAAGAAAAAAAGAACAGACTGACAAAACAATGCAGTGAATGGACCTTTTTATACATCAGTTAGTTCTGCCGACACAGTCTGATTGGTTGAGAAACGCTATACCTGTGCTGGTATTTGTGATTTCAGCAGTTTTTTCACAGCGACTGTAACACAGGTTGCTAAATAACAACTTGCTTTACTCAATGACAGATCATGATCTTCCGAGGCCCCTGGACACAAGTATCTATGGAGGCCCCCAACCCTACCAATAACAAATACGTTAATTAAAAAAAGACCTGAAAAGTCGGATTAAACAACAGTTCATGTCCACTTTTATAGTCGCATGCAAAAGTTTGGTCAAATCACGTTTTGTTAAAATTTTACATCAGAGACCAGGCCCAGATGCTGTCCTACGCGGACCTGCACCTGTAACCAATAAACTATGGAGAATTCTTTCATTTCGACAGGGTGGCCCTATTTTAATCAGCATTACTTTTCTAGCCTTTATGGTACCACTTTAGTGGCCCAGGAGACTCACAGACCAAACACATGCGTTGTAAATATCACACTCCTCAGCCAATCATGCCAATCTGCGCATTACGATGAGCACTCAAGTGAGTGATGCACACACAGGGGAGGGACAATGTGAGACATATCAGTCGGAGAAGAAAGCAAGTCAGAGGAAGGTTATTTTACATGGTGTGCTGTAAAAAGAGAAAGTCTTTGTTCTGACAACAAAACAGGTATGCTTGAGAAAGTCTGAAAAGGTGTATCTATTGTGTCTACAGCATAACAGTTTGAGCTTTTTTATAGTCATTTTTACTCCATATAATATTAACATCTGCAGGGAACAGTCTCAAGTATTTAACAGTCTTCAGGCCTTGTGGTCTGAGGCCCCTCAAGGCCCCTGGCAGTCAGAAATTCTGGGTACTGGCCCCACAGGCCTGTCAGTAACCCCTAGCTTTACTATAGCTAAACTTACTAAGTTTCAACTTTAGCACACACAAAAACAAAACATTAATACAATGGATACATCTATGAGATCATATTTGACCTGCAGTTGGTTTGGTCAGATTCTTAAAAAGAATGTGACAGCAGGCCTACATGAAATTCCAAACTTGTGATGGCAGAATAACTAAACAAACTCAGTCAGAAAAGAGCAGAATTCAATTTGGCTGGATGGACTGCTTTGCAGAAAGATGGACTGCTTTACAGAATGACTGGCCGTTCTGACTGGCCGAGTACTGTTGTTGTGATGAACCTGATATTGCAATGGTTTTATAGCTCTATCAGCAACACAAAAGGCAACCACTTTTTTGGTGGAGGGAATTGCCAGTACGTTTGATACAGTGCTTTTATTTCATTTTGAACTTTTTCAAACTGCTTTATTTGTAGAACAGCTGTATAAAAGTAAAAGAACTCTTAAAGTTGTGCGCTATCATGAACTACTGCACTCACCTTTAGCTCATGCCTGCAACAAAATCACAGCAACGTTACTAGTATTAGGACACGAACTTGATCAGCACTTCAATCAGACAATCTGATTGACTGAGAAGCTTTTTATTGTTGTTATTTCTGATAATAGCACCTCTTTCAACCTTACCTGTATCATTCTGTTGAGCACTTGTTGCTAAGTAACAACAATGGTTGCTTTACTCAAAGCCACTGAAACTATTTTTTGGCAGAAGGAATTCTCTTTTCCATGCTCTGCCCCCAAATATGTTGTTCTGTAGCTACTGTTGCTAGGTTGGACAAGCTTTATAGCACGTTAGGATAAGTCCCATCCACCTTACAAAGCCTAACTAGAAAGTGCAATGAATTGAGTTGCTATATACTGTTATGTTTCCAGTCTAAAATACAAACATTAACTTGATTAAGAAAAAAATAGCAGTGTGTTTTCTCACATTCTTACACGTTACAATTAATAAAGCACTCTGAATATAAGTATTTCGACAAAAACTAAGTTGTGTGCTACAATTTCTCATTTACTTAAATTGGACCAAGTTTTCTAAGGCTTAACAAACCTAGAAACAGTTGCTACAACAGAGCACATCTACAGATGGATCATGAATGGGTCAAATGTCAATAACACATATTTGAATGAAGGATCGTAGCTTCTTTGCCTTCTCTTTTTCTTTACTTTGTGAAACTGCATATAAAAACACAGGGCTTTTGTGAATAGCATCAAAACTATGATGACCCACAGCAGGGGTGCACAACTCTGGTTCCAGAAGGCCAATGTCCAGCACAGTTTGGTAGTTTCCTGAGCCAAACACACCCACTACACCTGGTAACTGACAGATGAGTCCAATAAGGTCTGTCAGAGCACATAAATCAAACTTTCCAGGACTAAAGTTGTGCATCCATGATCAACATAACAAACAATTTACAAGTGGTGCACTGAGGCTGTATGGGAGTACCTTGGCTTTCTCAATAACGTTGGCAAACTCTCCACACCACAGGAAGCAGTGCTTAGGGGTGATCAGCAGAAAACAGTCTCCACTGTTCAGAGAGCCAGCAGTTGGCTCCACCAGGCGCACCTGAACATGCCTACGCCCTGCACCAACACACGCACACAGAAACACACACAGATAATACATTTCAGTAGATGAAACTAGATAAAATCATAGGATCACACTTCTCAATCACTCATCAATCACTATCTGTGCAACAGGCAGAGACTACCTTTCATTTATTTCATTCCATTATCTCATTTAACACGTTATTAATGTTTATGTATCAGCAAAAGCAGAAAATATATATTTAACACAAGTCTTAATAAGTGATCTTTTTTCAGTTTTTACTGGTATAGGTTTATTTGATGATGATATTTTAGTAGTCTACCAGGTCTTACATGGTTGTAAGGAATCTCCAGTTTTGGAGATTTGTGGGTTTTTTTTTTTTTTGGACAATCACATTCTTTATGCAAGTGAGTATCTTGTATCTGATACTCTCAGAAGTATCTCTTGAAATGAGAATAACTTGTACTTAATTGCCATTTTGACCAGAAATTAAAAAGTGCTCTCAGACTTTTGCACAGTACCGTAGATCTGAGGTTTTCAAATCAGACTTTAACCATTTCATATCCACATGCATATCCAATATGTGTCATATGTCATATGACCTCTAAAAGAATAGTTACTGCACCCTAAGAGTAAGAAAATGTGTGCATGCAGGTCCTTTCATAACTGAGGTCCTTTCAAAACATGTCCTACAATATGAAGATAGTCTAAAAGTCTCTTCAATTTTCTTCACCTCAAACCCCCATCTTCTCTTTTGACTCTGGTCTCAGCGTCACTGACCTTTGATTTGGATTAGCATGAGTTTGTGGAAGGGTACAGCGCTGTTGTTGGTCACCACCTCAGTGGATTTGATGTTGCGCAGATTCACTTTCTTGAAGTTCTCCTTACTGGCCAAACCAGCCAAGGCACAGTCCGCCAGTCTTGAGTGCTTGGCCACTGCAGTAGCAAGAGTGAAACAACAAAATATGTAGCATTATTAGTTAAATTATTTTTAAAAAGCAGCTACTTTGACAATAATTCAGCAGTTAAAACATGATTTAAAGACTCACTCCGCTCCACTTGTATCCTTTTGGTCTCCACCGTGGCTACATTGAGTCTTTGCTCGGTGTAAGCTTGCTTGAGGTCGTCCCGTGCTGCCAGAGAACGCAGAGGGTTTTTGGAACCCTTTGTGTTGCGAGACGGCCTCACAGCCCGCCTGTGATTTGCTACTTCTGAGTTTAACCTGAAAACGAACCAGAAAAACCCAAGAACCTGAGAACAATGCACACTTAGTGAGTCCAAAAATGAAAAACAGACAGAGAAAACAGAAGGAAAATTATGGAGGAAAAAATGAATAAATTCATAAATCTTAATTACAAACATGTTTATTCAAGAACCAGCCATTGAAAGGTTCTTTAGGGAACCAAAACTTTGGTGTCACTCCAAAGAACCAAATGTTGTTTGGCAACTTTAATAATAACAGTGCACATGTAAAGAAAGAAAAACAAGACAACCCTAGAGTGAGGCAAAGTCTGATGGAGTGTAGTCTCACTTTGGTGTGTCAGACTGGATGGTGCTAAAGTCCTCCTCCTTGTCCAGCAGCAGGCTGGAGCTCAGGGTTGTTGGGGAAATGCATTTATAAAAGCGCCCAAACGTCTCCTCATCATCCAGAGCCATCACCTCCTTCTCCTTCTCCTCTGTAACCTCGATGGTGGAGGGCTTACTACTCCCCACACCTGCAGAAACATAACTGTACTGTTCAAACTGTACCAGCTTCAGTAATAATACAACACTAAACAATAAAAATGTTGAAATAACCTTTATTGTGCAGTTTGTCTAAAAAGGATTCCAGTTTGTCAAGCCTCTTGTCTCCCTCAGCATCGGGTCGAGCAGAAATCTCTGCAGAAAGATTATAAGTCATGAACACATATCACCACCCAGTTAGTCATTTACTTACCTCTGCTTATATGTTTCGAACAACCTGTCTAAATTAATTTTGCTGCTATGTTCAATTACACAATTACACTGAACACTTTTTTGCTTCCCACCAGTTTTGAAGGGCTGCATTCTTGGCATTAACAGAAAAGGTTCTCCAAGATTAGTTTTAATCAAAACAAACTTGCCGCAGATGAACACACCCTAACACACCCAGTTCAACTCAGAAAAACTTTGTTAATGTGAAGATTCCTTGGAGGTAGCATGTTAGAACAGTTGATCAGGCACAGGTTTTATATATTTCATGTACTTTATTATTCCCTGAGGTTGACTGAGGTTGACTATTATCCCCTGAGATGCATGGTTTTGTGCATTAAAAATGTATATGAGATTATACAAGTTCTCTTTATCTCTTTAGAATTAAACAGAATAAACAATTTTTATTAAGCTTTTATGACAAAAATATGTAAATGATCTATGTTCTGACTGGCTCTTTTGTACTGTGCCTCATTTAAAAAGTAGGTTGAAGCATCAATGGGCAGGGCCAAACTGATGTTGGGTTAACAGGCGGATCTATGTAAATTTGCTGGTTTTTGTAACACCCCGGAAATAATGAATGAAGACTGTATGCACTGGAGAGTGAATCGTATGTTTTAAAACTTTCATTTCTGATTCTTCCATTTTGATTTTCTATGATATGGGCACTTTAAATAAGCAGGGTGGGGTTTCTCTTCAAGAGAGAAAAACTGTCCTAGACTGTGTGGAAGCTTTACCTTCTAAAGGCTTCACTGGTGTGCTGTGGCTTGACTTTTTGCTGAGGATAACAGGCAAGTCGTCTCTGCTGGGGGACACAAGACCTAGCGGAAAAACAGAGTCACTACAGTGAACAGAAAACTCACAGGAGAAAAACACCATCATGATGAAGATATCAGTTCAGCACAATATACTTTGGGGGAACTGTACAAAGCCAACAAAACTCAGTCTGGACGAGTTTATACCTTTCTTGGCCATGCGTCCAGCCACAGAGAACTGTGTGGAGTCGTTGGCAGCTCCCTTCCCTTTGGCCTTCCACTGCTCCTCCTTCCCCTGCAGAATCTTCATCCGCTCAGACAGCGACATCTTCGGCTCCACATCGGTCAAGGACATCTGCAGAGAGAGAAGAGAGAAAGACTTGTGTAAAGGAACGTGCTTTATTAGGAATTTGCTTTATTATTTTTTTCCTAAATAGAGTAAAATACATAATGTATTATATTTACATCTTTAAACATTCTCAATGAACTGCTACTTCAGCCTACTACTCACTTTAATTTTTCAACATATCTGTGTTGAGAAAAACGACAATAAAGCTGACTTTCACTTTGGCTTTACATTCCGTATAGACAAGTTCAGGTCTGTCCTTTGTTGCAACGTCAAAACTACATAATAGTGTGTTTTGGAATTGTGTATAGTGTTGGAAGGAGGCATGGAGTCTCAGACTGGTCCTTAAAGGCCATAAATTCTTTTTAACAAAATGAGCTATGAGTGATTTATTCATACCACCATTTCTGTTTCTTTTCTTTCTTTTTTTTTTTTGAACATGCACTTCAGCAAGCAGCGCCAGTCTGGGCTGCAAACTGACTTGCACACTAATCTCTTCATGACAAACAAGTATCTGACATTACATTAATGATTCTTTATCAGTGAGGGCTTCATTACACTGACATGCTTCAACTTCCAATATTAAAGAGGGGTTCTGCTGGTTTTCCTAAAATGTCTGTGTGACATAAACAATGTCATTCCAAGTAGTGAGATGCTCCACAATTGCTCACAGTGGTGGTGATAGGAAAAAAAATTTATTGACAGTAAAAGTATGTATTCTGAATGATGCCAAAAACCTGTAAAATTATACTCATTTGACACTTTAGTTCAAATAATAACATAGCAAACAAGCATTAAAATAAATTCACATTTTATTTCAGCAGTGTTATGAATTTAAACTTTTTTTTTCAAAAAATGGATGTTAAACATAAAATTTTACAGTACTTTGACAGTAAAAATATTTTTTTTACAGTGAAATAAGTTTCATAAATGTTTAAGCCTAAAACATACATTTTCAAATCTACTACTGTATTACTATTTTACTATTATTGACATTACAGATAAAAACTCAGAAGGTTCACTAATCAGTTTGGATATATATATATATATATATATATATATATTTTTTTTAATATATATATATTTATATATATGTCTACATTTGTATTGTAGACAGCACAGCCCTTGGTTTCTACCACCACCAAAGAAATCCAAAGGGTTTGATCGAATTTACATTAAACACTCGGAATTATTTTTAACAGCTTAGTTATGCAGACATTTTGAAAAATTAGTGGAATTCCCCTCTAAGCTGCTGATGTTGACCAGCAAAGCTTACAGGCGTGAGAAATAAATGTCTGCTTCGTTCCACTCACTAATGTGTGCTTATGAAAAAATGGCTCACACAAAGCAGTGTGGTTGGATAGAGGCTTTAGATGAATGGAAACCCTGCTGCTTCAGTTAAATTCTGCCATAAATTACCACACATGTACAGCACACCAAATTGCTCCATGAGAACTGCCAGGCTTTTGCTATTATTATTAATGCAAATTCTGTTAGGCCTGCGTTACAGTGTCCAGGTTGGCTAGTCCAAGGTCCTGCTAGCACATAGTGAGGCATCCATCTTTCTGTTGCTTTTGCTGTATTTACTCTCCGTTATAAAGTTCTGTGGTGTTGTCATCCTACAATAAATGTCTTTCCAAGGAATTCATGGGCCCTAACGTGGCAGCGACTGGACCCATTAAGGTGGGAAACAACATCAGCCTCTTATTCATTCAACTGACATATTCTGGAGGGAATTTTAATTACTGCTACAAAAAATGGAGTGAGCAGACAAACTGCAAAGTACTTTTATGGTGAGCTGGAACTGAGTGAGGTGTAGAAAAGAGAACTGTCACTACTGCATTCTTCCAGTGCTCATATCTACAGTGGTGTCTGCCAAAGACAAGAGGATTTTCAGTCTGGACAGAATGAACTGGCTTTCCCTTCCAATATACATACAAGTTTGTGGACCTACATATGTCCCTTATTGTCACAAAACATGTATCTCTAAAACACAATCTTATCTGGGAAAGACTTTTATCTTAAAGTTAATATAAGGAAAAAAATAGTAGTTTTTTTGTTTGTTTTTTATCCCATAATCTCCCCAATTAAGTCATGTCCAATTCTAGCCTGTAGCTAGATCTGCCCTATCACAATAGGCTACTAGGCTAGTAAGGTGAAAGCTATCAAGTGCAAGGTATGTGAGGCACCACCAAATCTTTTCAACCAGTCCCTTACAACACTGGACAACTCAGCTTGCTTGTGGAATTACACAAATTGCCAATTCTGTTAAGTCAGTTAATAGATGCCTGCCCTGGTAAGCACTATGCTCAATGATGGGGA
>NC_051223.1:17212209-17312209 GCF_015220715.1 Pygocentrus nattereri
GTGTTCTTCCATGAGCCCCTTATCATGCAACACTCAAGAGATTAATAAAACAGGATGTTTTAATGACAGCCTCTTATCTCAGTCTCTTAACGTAATAAAAGGTTGGAAAATGCTGTGTGGAATGAAATGCTTAGCCTGAGTGTTAAACACACAAGCTCTAAACGTGGCTGGCTTGAACTCATATCATTACAGCGAGCGACAGCTTCGAAGCTGGCAAAGTTTTGCTTAATTTCCTACCAGCTATTCAGAAGCTTCATTTTCATAATGTCAAAATAAGCTCTCATGTTGCATAACGAACCCAGGCTTTGTGGTTTCTAGTGCTAAACCAAGTCTCCCCTGAGCTGTGGCCTAGCCAGCGACTCCTCCTCCAGCTTACTGAAGAGTCAGATGTTTGTGCTGGCACGTCACTTGATTGAGGGCGATTACACTGCGATTTTTGTGTGTGAACATTGTTATCGTTGAGCAATATCTTAATCACAGCAATATTATTAATTATTTGTTTTTCCATAAGGTCTATTAGATGCTCCCATGCCCATTGCTTCAAGTGGAATTAAAGAAACAAAGCAGATTAGACCTGACAGACCAATTCTTGCCCTACGTGTTCCAGTCAAATATATAGTAGTTTTTTTAACGATCTTTTTAATTGTCTGTTTCCGTCTTTAAGCGTTCGCTAAGGGATTTGTTTTAAATGTCAAAACAGGAGCTATGAAAAATGGAATGTTACTTTTCGGCTTTCCGGTCCGATTTCTCCGATTAATATTCCCTGTCCCTTGTTAGGTCAGGTGACTGTTAGGCCGTGTCTAAGCTCAAGCAGCGGTCATGTTTTCAAACCCCTTCAGCATCAGGAGACCCATAAGGCTGATCCAGACCCTTTAAAACATCCCCCCAGTCTCTCCATGTCTGTTTGTGTTTGCATTTTTCAGATTCTCTGCACTGAAGCAACTCCTTAGTTATTAAAATCAGACTGAGCGCTGTAGAATACGTAGACTTATCCCTTCCACTCCATGAAGTGTACCCAGAAGGGTTAAGAACTGGAGCCTCTTAAGAACAAATCACACAGAGACCTTTCACTGGAGCCATTCTTGTAAATGAAATGCATGTGAGGAACCTTTAGAAAGTTTGTAGAGCTTTCACATAATAAAGGTTCTGTACCTATTAAAGCTTTTTCCTAGCACCATATGTTTAAACTAAGGAGCCTTGAGGAACCGTTATTTTTAAGAATGTGCTATCAGCAATGCTTTCTGTTTTTGAAGCATTTTTCAATTCTGACCTGAAATGAACCAAGAAAAGGAACTTGGAAAAGCTGCTTTAGAAACAACAACAGCTACAAATCAGTGTCAGTCAGTGAGTCTCATGCAGAGGTGAGCAGTCTGAAGCCATACTCCAGTACAAGTGTTGTTACTCCAGTGAAATAATGACTGTCGTAGAACTAAAAATATGAAACTTAAGAAGAAACTTAAATAAAAAAGGGGTGTAATGATCTTATTTTCTCATTCTTTACGATTTTTGATTCTGAGTTTAACAATCATGCTTTTTGAGAATACAATAAGGCCCAAAAACTGCAATGCTTGTAAGTAGCATATAAAAAAGGTGCTCATTTGAGCATGAGCAGGAGTCGCAACCCAAATGTTAAGAGAAGAGCCATTTTGTCCTTTCAACAAAAACCACCTTGGGAGGCAAAACATCTTATGTCCATTTTACCATCTTGGCTGTAAATATGTCTCAGTATGTACTGATGTCCTAGTATAGGCAAAAAATATAAACAAAAATGCAGACTTAACTTTTCTCACATCTCTGGTGGGGAAGTTTTCCTCGAAAGTAGAATAGTTTTTTTGGTTTGGATGCTGTTGTCTTTTTGTGACATGGCAAGAGTCAGAGATTAGTTTAGAGATCTTTGAGTCAGGCAGAGCTCCTCCACTTTAGCCTCTGTTACTCGGTCAGTAATTCACACAATTATTCTACTGGTTAGGAAAACAACCTGAGAATATTACCTTTCAAATGAGACTTGAGAGACTTGAGATCATGAATGTAGCCCAAAATATGTGGAAACAGTGAAAGAAAAAGTCCTTTTACTTTGGGTTTGTCATTTCAGGCAAAAATGGAGTGACCGTTAAAGCCAGTTTACACTACATGACGTTTACTTCAATTTTAGCCCCAATTCTCAGTCTGGCCAAGTTGGTGCTAGTTGGCTCTAGTCTGCAGATTTTTGGGTCAGTAGGTATCAACAGTTGGAGAGAGAATCGAGCAGTGTGCAAGGGGCACAAACTCACATTTTTGGCCTCCTGATGGTGTTTCAGACCAGTTGGAGTATATCAAACATGTTTCATTTGTCAACCCGACTCTGAGTGTAATCAAGTAGTATAAACTGGTCAATAACTCAATCTGAACAGATGTGTACAACAGCCAGTGAGAACTGGGAGCGCAAAAGAAGAATATATAGCAAGTAAACACAGAAAAATGGCAAAAAATGTCACTCACATGTGTAGCAAAAAAGGTTTATGTACATTTAAAACTCTAAACTCTAAAAAAAAACAAAAAAAACATACAGTACTGTGCAAAAGGCATCTCTAAATCACAGAATAAATTATGGCTATCAAGCCATAATATAGATAATCATGACTAAACATTTTCTTCTGTGCAGTTAACTGCAATTGCAACATTTAATCATCTAATTTGTTCAAATTTTACCCCAAAGAAAGATTTATTCCCATTTAAGAAACTGTGCGTTTTGTTTTAGATATATAAGTGAATTGTATTTATTACTTTCAGTAATTCAATAACATTGTTTCCATCATGTGAATGTGGGGTTCACTTTAGCCTGAAGATGAAAATCATGTAAATGCAGGGTGAACATGAAAATAAGGTGAACGCAGTTTACAGTTTTCACCAGTGAGAGCAACAGTGGCTGCATGTTCCAACTCCTCCACCATTACAGCCTCTTGCCAAGAGAGCTATAAATGGTTTGGTGTAAAGTAGTGGCCCTACCTAGCACTAAGCCTTTGCATTGATTAGTGATATTTAAGAGACTTCAAAACACATCATCAACAAAAACCCTTTTTTAAGTATGTACACAAGAAACATTGTCCAGTATCTGTCACAGAATGAAGAATTCCACTTCAAATCTACTACACATTTCCCACTTATCATTTACTGACCAAACTCGAGAGGGAACAAAGACAAGATAGCAGCATCGCAGACAGAGACAACAAGTTTAGAACCTAGAAACTTTCCTCTTTCCAGTGATCATAAAGAGCCTGACAGTAATCTAAACACGCATACACAGTGTACAATATTCAGCTTTGTTGTCCAGAGAAGAAAACCATTCCTCTGCTATGGTTTATAGTAAGAGAAACAGAATAAGCTGGCGGAACATTCCTCTCTGCTTAGCTGAAGACAGAGAGTGTCTTTGAACGTGTCAGGTAATGTCTGCACTGGATTTAACAGGAAGGTGATTTGTGACTTTGGGGCGCTTTGATGCAGATTGGATTTTTTGAAGATTCATGGCTGAAGTGTCGATTCTAGTCAGTTATGTCAGTTATGTGCTGCATCTCTTGTAGTGATATGAAGTGGTTCACCCTATTAGTGATGCAAAATAGCAATCCCACAGAAATCAAATGGTGTTGTCAAAGATGTAAAGGCTATGGAGATGACCCAACAACGCCTCTCAAAGTTATTGCGCGTGGAGCACTGTCTCACCACTCTACGTGTTGGCTGTATCATGGAACAGCATCAAAAACAAAGTTCAGAGGTTCATCACCAAGTGCTTGAGAAGAGTAATGCACTTCAGGTGGTGCTAGAAGCTTGGAGCTGCAGCTCAGTTCCATGGGAAAGGGGCTGACAGGAGGAAGGAGACACGGCATGTACTGTACTGTTGCATAAAAAAACTGGAGGATAAAGACAGTTGACCATAAATCTACAAACGCTGCTACCTGCAAAAAGCTCACAGCTGAGGAAAACAAAAGAACTGGAGAAGGATTCACAAAAGCTTTCAAAGAAAAAAAAACTACAAAGAACCTTAAGACAAGCACTGGGAAGTTCATAAGAATGGTGTGAAGTACAGTTAAATTTTTTTTTTACAATTCTTAAAAAATATATACTACTAGATTCATCAAATCTATCTTTATTTGGGATTTTATTACATGTGCATGAGCTCTGAAAGGCACACTTTTAAGACAGTAATTGAGTTTTTATGAATAGCTTATGCCACTATTTGCTACATGACATGGGATGTTTTATGAAATGAATGACAGTACAGTGGTCTGAACTAATATGACTGATATTTGCTCTGTTTGGAACTCTGTTACACAGGATTCTTTCCAAATAATGGAACACATCTTAAAGGGGCTGTTTTGCAGAGTCTTCTTATCCTTAATTAAGATATGAAGGTCAAAAAAAGATTTTTTACGAATTCATATCACAGAAGAAAATCTCATCCTTATTTACCGGCCTGTTGTGGTAAAGAAAGAGCTGAGCAATAAGGCAAGGCTCTCGATTTACCGGTCAATCTACATTCCCACCCTCACCTATGGTCATGAGCTTTGGGTAATGACCGAAAGAATAAGTTCGCGAATACAAGCGGCCGAAATGAGTTTCCTCCTCAGGGTGTCTGGACTCTCCCTTAGAGATAGGGTGAGAAGTTCAGTTATCCGGGAGGGACTTGGAGTAGAGCCGCTGCTTCTTCACGTCGAAAGGAGCCAGCTGAGGTGGTTCAGGCATCTGGTTAGGATGCCTCCTGGACGCCTCCCTCGGGAGGTGTCACAGGCAAGTCCACCTGGGAGGAGACCCTGGGGAAGACCCAGGACACGCAGGCGTGACTATATCGCCCAGCTGGCCTGGGAGCGCCTTGGAATCCCCCTTGGAGAGCTGGGCCTCATTGCTTAGGATGCTGCCCCCGCGACCCGAACCCCGGAGAAGCGGAAGATAATGGATGGATGGATGGATGGATGGATGGATGGATGGATGGATGTTATCTTATAGCATCTTCAGTTAGGAAATCTTAACCGTTTGGAGCTGACAACCGAGGTCGTTTAATCAACTTCTATGCCTTTTACTGAGCAATCTGCAGTATGAACACAGCTAAAATGTAAACACATCATCAAAATAATGTAAAAATGTAAGTTAGTTAGCTAGACAGCTACTGTTGTGAACAAATGTCAAAACTGAAGAGTGACAAACTTAAAAGTTAGAAAAGTAAATGATATTGAAATTGGATCCCTGCTGTCTAATGGGCATCACCACTCCACAGTTTGAGTTTCTATTACCCAGAGTTTTTGCTGCTCTAAAAGCTATTTTAACATTATTCGTCCTAATAAACTGTCACACATCCAGCTGTGTCTTATTGTTATTCATCATTGTGATATTTTGCTTGGGCAAGTTTTTAGAATGATTAACACCAGGGTTGGGATGTGATGGAATACAGGTATTAGGAATACATATTCAGAATACAGAAATTAAACATCTGCAGTCCAAATTACATTTACCCTTTAAAAGCGTTTTAATTTCAATGTTACAGTCAGCTCTGCTAAAGAGTAGGCTGATAAATCAATATAAGCAGTTGTACTAAGCTCTACTAAAGTCTGTGTAGACTGATAAATCAATGTGATGAACAGTTATTGATCTCAGTGTTACTGAGCTCTCCTAAAGCCTGAGTAGACTGATAAATCAATGTGATCAGTTATTAATCTCAGTGTTACTGAGCTCTGCTAAAGCCTGAGTGGACTGATATGTTATGGGAATGTTGGGTTGTCCTTTGTGGACTTGGACCTATAACCGATAAACTCTGGAGAATTATTTAATTTCGACAGGCTGCTGCTATTTTGATCGGCATAGCTTTTCTAGCCTTCATGGTACTGCTTTAGCAGACCTGGAGACTCAGACCAATCGCATGTGTTGTAAATATCACACGTGACACTACTCAGCCAATCAGATCTGTGCATTATGATGAGCACTGAGACTTGAGTGAGTGAAGAAGTCAGAGAAGAAAGTGAGCCAGAGGGAAATTGAACCAGAGTTTATAGAGTCACATGGTGTGCTCTAAAAAGAGAAAAATGACACTATATGTTGTTGAAATATTACTGAATTGTATTTTATTTGATTTGACATTTAGTTGTTGACTACATAAGATGTTGATATAAGACTTTCAGAGTATGTTCACAAATCAACTCCCCAAATGACCAGGGATCATGCAGAATTTCTCGTGAGCAAACATGACTAGATCAAAACAAACACAGTGGACGAGGGTGAGACATAGACTAGTTTGGTAGTTTGTTTTGCATTGAAAAATCAAAAGAAAAATAAATATGGCAAAAGTATTTGTTTTTGAAAGTTGAGAAAGATAACATAAGATAAATCCTTCTGTTTAGTTCTGCTCTTTGTTGAGACTGGGTTATACTGGTTAAGAGTCATCCAAAGGTCACGTCAACACTGTGTTTCATATGAAATAGTTGGAACGCCCCACACAGCATGATGTTGAGTTGTGAATATAGAACATGTTGAAAATTGACCATTCTATAATGAGGCCAGGACTAGAGTAATGGGTTAAAATTGGAGCATACACACTCTAGACTACAGGAAAACTTGGAAAGATAATCATTTAAGATCAGCTGGATATCAAGACACCTTTTGAAAATATCATGAGGGGTGAATCTGTCTCAAAATTGGCTGGATCCTCCTATAGTGCGGGGCAGATATAAGAAATGTTCCCCTTCTCAAATCTTTTAAAGGAAGTTTCACGCATTTTTAAACAAAGTCTTTCAGGGTGGTTTTCATGTCAGCACTACACTGACACTGATGTGGTGGTAGCATGTTAGTGTTGTGCTGGTAGGAGTGACACCTCTGTGTCACTGTTGGACTGAGGATAGTCCACCAACCAAAAATATGCAGCCAACTCAAACTGTGCAGCAACAGATGAGCTACTGTCTTTGACTTTACCTCTACAAGGTGGACCAACAAGACAGTGAGTGGACACAGTGATTAAATCTCTAGCACTGCTGTTTCTGAGTCACTCGTACCAGCACAACACATCCACCATGTTAACATGCCGATTTATTTATTTATTTATTTATTTTTAAGAATAAGGCTTTTTCTTAATAGTGTTCTTAAAGTGAAGCCTTTGGTTCAGTTCTTCGGTGATACACACATCAGCCTTTGATTATGGAGGAAACAGTTTGCACCATTGAAGATTTTTTTCCACTGCTTTGTCTTCAGTATTTGTATTGTTTTATCATATCTTGTGTTATCTACTGTACCTTCATTTTTCAATCCTGACCTTCCATAAAAAGGAATAAATACACGACCCAGCGTGGTTAAAAGCATGCCTGGCCATTAAAGAGTAGATTTGGCATAAATTCTGTCAATTTTTCCATTTTATCAGGCCTTTCTCTAGAAGGCCTCTACGTATCTGGGCAAGACCTGCCCACCCAAGTTGCCTTTGCAAGCTATGACAATCTGGGACTCTTGTCTCTCTAGCATATCTTGAGCGACCTCAAAGTAAATACACTCCCTTTCTGGGGAAGCATGGAAACTTATTATTACTCCAGATGCCTTAACCATTCACTTCTTAAGCCCACAAATTTAGAATCCACATGCACGGCACAACAATGAATTATTGGGCGATTATGAATAAGTAACTCCGCAGTGGAAAAAGGAACTTGTAGCCAACTGATACATCCCCTTCCCCGCAAGAGAGCTTCTCTTTCAAATGCACGTTTGAGAAGGTGAACGCATGCCTAATGTTTATCAGGTGTTTGTTGCTGAGCACTTGATGCCATATCGCACGGACATTAAGATGCATACGTTCTCCGAAACAGGCCAAATACAGATTTTTCTTCATTTCAGAAGGTGTGTTCATTTCTCTTGTGTGTTTATCAGGCTCAGGTTTTCCCTTATCAGAAAGACTAAACATGAATGTCATACACGGCTTGTGTTTCTTCATTTAGCTCTTGGTTTTGTCAAAGATAACCTGTAGAACGTATATGATTTTTACATTTTTTGGACCTGCACATAATGAAAAATCGGGAAACACTTTATTTGAAGGGTGTCTACATAACACATTCAAATCGCCTTACATAAACACTTCATAACACGTTCATGAAAGCTTAAATCAACATTCGTAAACTATACATGTTTTACATAATATTAATATGGACTACAATGCCATTTTACATAGATGTTTTTCAAAATAAAAGTCATTTTTTATTTTGAATAACTTTATTATTTTCAGTGAAACTCCTCATTTCTGGACTGCCAGCTTTATTCCTTTGGACAGAAAGTGCTTTGACTTTTGACTTTTTTTTTAATTGTTTTTTTTTCTTCTTGGGCATTTACATTTTGCACTATGCTATTCATTCTCCTTTTTACTCTAATTCTTCTTTAAAAATGTTAATTCAACAATGTATACATAGTTATGGAAAATGTTATGTAAACTATGCTTAACTTTCTTGGGGTAAATGCTAACACGTTATCCCAATTACTTCTGAGGTTTTGTTTTTAGTGACGTTCTTCCTCACTTATGGTTTTTGAGAAGGGACAAATATAAAATATAAATATCCTCACACAAGGTGCTGATAATTTTGTAAGAAGTGTCCTTTATAAATTTGCCTTGCTTTGCATTTACCACAAAAGTGATGGAAGCAAAGTTATCGTGACTAAAGTGCGTGTTACATGAATGGATGGATATTGAATGGAATGGATAAGTATTATAGCCCTGTCCCACCACCACACAAAGTTTGAGACTTTAAGTTGATTGACTGTTCTTAGCGTATTTATGAGTAATTCACTGTCCACATAGTAAAGTGACATGTAAGACAACATTCGAGTGATTCATAGCATTTTAAGGAGCGGTTAATATACCATATACCACAAGTAAGAAGGTCCTTTTCTTTATTGGCAAGACCAACGTTCAGAACAAGCACTTAAACATGCTGCTCAAACTCAAATCCGGAAACTACAAACTCTTCTGAACATGGAACTGCAAAATACAGATGCGTTCACTAAAATCTTCCATTCTTTTCTAAAACAGAAAATAAAAACACACCACCTCATGTGGCCTTTACTTACGGGGTATTGCCTTCACTTTGTTCCTTTTCTTCATAGACTGAAATTGTTTTAAATTACTTGAAAAACAAAACAAATATATGAAAAAATAAACAAAACTGCACAAGTCTGAAGAGATTGTGACACTGCAGCTGGTTGTTCTCTTCTGGCTACAAAAAGATCATACAAGTTCAAATGTGTGGAATTCTACATGTACAGGATTTATACTGAAAGTGTGTGAATGTTATATCAGCAGGCTAGATAGACTGTCTTAGCAGAGGTGTGATAGTATAGCAGTTAAATTAGCTACTTTTCTTGTCAGTAAGTGCAGCCAAGAAACTTTGCTAGCTAGCTAGCAGGTTAACGCTAGCTTAAGTGATACTTTTTTAATCCCACAAACAGGGAAATTCCACCTCCGGATTTAACCCATACATGAAGTGAAACACCACATACACACTAGTGAATACACACACACTAATGAATACACACACACACTAGGGGGCAGTGAGCACACTTGCCCGGAGCGTTAGGCAGCTCTATCCACAGCGACCGGGGAGCAGTTGGGGGTTAGGTGTCTTGCTCAAGGACACCTCAGTCATGGACTGTCGGCACTGGGGATTGAACCGGCAACCTTCCGGTCACAGGGTCAGTTCCCTAACCTCCAGCCCACAACTGCCCCCATTTTTAGGGGAGAGCACGAGCACCCGCTACCAGAAATTATGCAGTCAAGATTCAAGATTCAAACATGTCAAGCGCAAGGTCCACTTGACATGGTCTATACTAGGGGTCAACAACCCAAGTGTCAGGAAGAGCCACTTTGACCTTTCAACAAAAAATAACATGATCATCTTGGCTGTAATGTGTCTCAGTATATGCTAACGTGCTAGTATAGGCTAAAAGTATATAAACGAAAGACTTTGCTCTGCTTTAAGCTTCAGTTAGCTCAGCTATAGCCGCTGTTCTCCACCACGAAACTTTCCCCCAAAAGTGATAAAAAATTCTTGTAAAATGTCTCAACGTTCGACTTTTGCGGGGCTGAAGTCGCTTCTCGTTCTCCAGCTTCTTGTTTGAATTTACTCTTTCCACCTTACATTCCACCAGAATGTAACTGCTGCAGCATTTAAGGTGGAACGGGACAATTTGAAAAAGAAGCTGGCGAACGAGAAGCTGATTTCAGCCTCCCGACTTTTCAGTATTTGACAGTTTCTCGTTGCAGATTAAATATATCAGGAAACCACCTGGAGTGATATTGAATACAAATAATTCCATTCATCTCCAAATTATCCATGTTCATCTTAAGTCTTTCCCTTCACTTTTTTTGTGAGCTAACTTACTACTAGCTGGGCAAGACTGTTGACCGCCTGCAGGGTTAAAGAGTGAATTAGCAGATGTAAGCTATATTAACTCCAGTGTTTAAGACCATTTGTTGTTTAGTGTTAGAACAATCAGCAGAGTTTTATTTGACTATAAAGGAGGAATTTTTAAATTTACAAATCTTATTCTGCTGTGGAGCCGGCAGTAAAAGAGCCGCAAGCGGATTCAGAGCCACGTGTTGCCAACCTCTGAGTTAGTGTCATCACGTAACTGGGAAAACTACTGGTTAATGATTAAGGACTTACAGCAGTTAGGTTTTGTAGTAATCATCAATTAATACCTGGCTTTGTTTTTTTTCTGCTAAAATATTTTTCTATATAAATTGTTCCCTGGTGAAGACCACCAAAGATGTCCTGCAGACATGTAAGAATGCTCTGAAGAAATATCAGAAGATTGGATCAGAAATATCAGAAGATTGGATCAGAAATATCAGAAGATTGTGTAATTGTAAATCACTATCACTATTTATACACATGGTGGATAAACATCTCGTAAACATGCTATTAATCACTGGAATGTTGTCTTGCATGTCACTTTACTATGTGGACAGTGAATTACTCATAAATGTGCTATGATCAGTCAATAAATTTAAAGTCTCAAACTTTGTGTGGTGGTGGGACAGGGCCATGATACTTATCCATTGCATTCAATATCCATCCATTCATGTAACACGCACTTTACTCAGGACAACGTTGCTCCCATCACTTTTGTGGTAAAGGCAAAGCAAGGCAAATTTATAAAGGACATTTCTTATAAAATTATCAGCACCTTGTGTGAGGAAGTCAAAGAGCCACCACTTGATTGTACTTTGAAGCAATGCAAAAAAGGAATCATTCCTTGGGATAACAGTTCATGTCACAATTAACCTGAAAAGTGTCCGTTACACAGGGTAACAAAAAGGTAACTTGTCCCTTCTCCAAACCTGTAAATGAGGAAGAACATCACTAAAAATAAAACCTCAGAAGTAATTGGGATAACATGTTAGCATTTACCCCAAGAAAGTTAAACTTAGCTTACATAACATTTTCCACAACTATGTATACGTTGTTGAATTAACAATTTAAAGAAGATTTAGAGTAAAAAGGAGAAACTATAGCATAGTGCAAAATACAAATGCCTAAGAAAAATAAATAAATAAAGAAAGAAAGAAAAAAAAAAGTTATTCAAAATAAAAAATGAGGACTTTTATTTTGAAAAACATCTTTCGGTAAAATGACATTGTCGTCCATATTAATATCGTGTCAAACATGTATAGTTTACGAATGTTGATTTAGGCATTCATGAACGTGTTATGTAGTGTTTATGTAAGGTGATATGAATGTGTTACGTAGACACCCTTCAAATAAAGTGTTACCGAAATATCTTACCAAATTTCCTAAATAATAAATATTAAAACTTTCCTGATGGTTCTTGGCTTAGTAGTATGGTTCTGGGAAACACATCTAACTGGCATAGAATCTTCTTAAAACTCTCACAAATCTCATTTACAGTAATTGTTCTTCAGAGAACCGGCCATTGAAAAAATCTTCAAGCGACCAAATGTGGCATCATTCCAAAGAACCCTTTCTGGCATCTTCTGGCCCATATTCTACATTTTTCCTGCATTTTATTGGCTTCTCTGTGATCCACTTATCATTTTTGCGTGGGTTTGTTTATCAAAACAGACAGTTTGTTTATCAAATCATTTTCCAACTTCTTTAGAATTAAAGAGCCTGTTTTTGTTACTGTGCTTTTAAGACTGATATGAATCATTCAACTGAATTTGTTCAAACGGCCGTCCCACAGGAAAAACAATGAAGTAATCAGACCTTTGATTTTTACAAGCACCCAACACATTATTAGAGATAAACTTAATGTAGAAAATCATTTATACTGTACTTTCTACTGGGGGGTGTCTGTCCCAAACCCTAACTCCTTAATTTCAACTTCTGAAAATAATACTTATATTAGGATCTCATTGATTTGTTGAAGTGACATTGAAGTGTTTATTGAGGTTACGTTTTTAAATAAAAACTTAAAAATGCCATCCCACAATGTAACAAACACAGTTTTAGTCCGTAGGCAGAGGCTTATTTTAGCCACATTTTGGAGCAAATTTGTGTGTAACATTAAGAATTGTCACTACGGAAACACTTATTTTATGCAATCAAGCAAACGTTTTTTGTGTTTTAATGAAAACTAATATGATTTTATGTGAGTGCAATTGTTCAAGGTTATGTTCACAATTAGCTAAAGTTTCACTATCAAAAGATTCGGTAAAGTTTCAGCAGTGCTGTGATTGGGATGTTCAATCATTTCTTTCAATAATACAAAGATAATTAGAGGGTCACTTAGAGCAAAAGGATTTTAGTCTAAAGTCTAAGTCAGTTAAAAGTCTGAGATGTATTTTCAGCTCTGACTTTGAACCAGTTCGGCAAAATAATCCTTATATGTAAATAACCTCTGTTCTGGTTGGCCGCCCAGTTTTGTGCTTCTTTCAACAGGTGGAAACACTCCTTATAAACATCAACGTGAATGGGCGGAGCTCAACTGCTGTAGGCTGAATAAGTGGTTATATGTAATTACGCTGTTCAAGATATCAAAATAGCAATTCATTCAAAATAGACTTTTTCTGCAGGTTAGTTTACATGGACTACATCAAAATAATTATAAAATTAATTAATTCATCAACTGAAAAAAAGAGATTACAAGCTAAAACTGCTTACAATCAATTTGAACATGTAGTTAGAATCTCAACATGTCAAATTACTCCTCACGTCTTTGAATTATAAACCAACACTACTTCCTATATATACGAGAGGGGAATTCACAAAACCTGGAATTTGTCCACTCTTTTATTTAAAAAATGTCAATTTTTCATGGTATGGGCCCTTTAAGGGTCAACATCTTTCTTTGTTTGCTCATTTCAGCTTTATTTCTCATGTTTTTAAACCTTTGAAGGTTGCATAGCTAAATATTTCGGTTTATTCCATAAAACATAAATGTGGAGTCCCATAAGGGCAGTGTTGCTATTACAAGCACAGACCAAATAGATATTTACACGTGTCTGATTTTTTTTTTTCATGGTCAAATCCATACAGACAGTTTGAAAAGGTTCCCATGACGGAGCCATTCCAGCAGTCTGGGCGTGTCCTGCCAGTTCTTTATTTTAAACCCTAAACTCATGGGAAAGCTATTTCTGGACTTGTTCCTCTGACACTGAAAACACTGCCAGTTGTTTATTAACAGGTGCAATGGTCACAATGAAGCCAAAATAGCTCATTAATCAAACATGCATCAAAATAGATCAAATAGAAAGGATAGTACACTTGTGGGGTGTTGGGGAAAACTGAGTTTTTGTTTCACTTTGTGCAGCTCCGCTGGTAACTGAGACCGTCTGTGTTGTTTTTACTGCGATTTTCAGCGGATGCAAATGATCTATGGTACGTTACACTTGGAGGTTATAAACGGTCATCATTTTTCAAGAATCTTTGGTCCGTTGTTGTCAAGTGAGGCGCAGAAGTGGCGGATGCTGCAGCTCAGTGACCCTTGTAGTGATACAGGGCCTTAGAGGACGGGCCAAGCTTGCTTGTGCTGGAATTGTAAACAGAGAAATACCAGTGTCGTCAGGAGGATGTCTATGTGGTTTCTACCCCACACGTTTAAGAACCCTGTGGAAACCTGTTGGACATAAATCAGCCTGCATGCCATCGTGCCCTCATTCATTTGTAGCACGTTTGAGAGCGCGTCCAGAAACAAAATCAAATCTGGTCCTCTACAGCTGAGTGCCGGTAGAGTTTGCATATATTTCCCTCTGACTGCAGGAATACTTCCATGTCTTTGTTTGCTTCCTACCCACATGTCTACGATATCATATTCAGCATGCTTTGCTTTTTTTCAGCAAAACATGTTACAGAACATGTGTGATGCCTCTTGACAGACTTAGTGGAGGGATTGAGATAGAAAGAGAGAGAGAGAAATGGACCGGGTGAGTGAATGAGTGGGTAGAGTCTCTGGGAGCTGACCGACCCATGTGACACTCCCTGCCCCTTTTTGTTTTTCCCACACAAACTGACATGACATGGGCTTAATCTTCAGCTGCAGCACTTTCAAAAGAGAGCGGTTTTGTTTTCAAATTAATACTTGTCTAAAGGTTTGATTTATAGTTCAGGCAAGGGCGGCGTGTTTGCTTATAAGGATACCAGTCATCCATGGCAATGTTACAAGAGGTAGAAAAGGTTACCTAAACATCACGTTGTACCACAACAAACGTCCCAATAAACTGTATAGAGGGCAGCTTTAAATGGCCTACCAGAAGCGATATTTTTAAAAGTTGTTGAAAGAAGATGTGTGCACTTTTATAATCATGTGCAGTTTGTGCACTGATATATTTTCTTGGTGAGAATGTGAAGGAGTGTAATTTGAGGAAAATATAAGGCTCATAAATGTTTACTTGATTCAGAAGTGTACCGAATTTCTCACATGAACTAAATATGGTTGCAGTTCAAGCACTTTTTTGCTTTTTCTTACAGCACTGTCATTGGTCCATTCATCACCAAATCCTCACACACCGTCAAGGGCAGCTGCTATTTGCACTGGGTTAGAAAAAAAAATAATTGAGTAACAAAGTTTTGATTTGACAACAACAAAATAGTGCATCATCACATTTATTGCCAAAAGTAAACTGAAAGGCAAAAGTTGAGGTAATACATCACTGCTGTTAAAACCTTGCTTCACCACTTTTGATGTTACACTTTAACATTATGATTTCATGAATGGACCAACAGAAAAGGTCAAAAATAACTTAATACATGAACTTACATTACGAGTTAGGAATGTTTTTACTCTCCTGAAAAGTTAGCATTTTGGAGATGTAAGGTTTCTTTTTTTCTGTCCCCTCATCTGTGTAAACTTTTGAAATGAGTCAGTTCAATGTTCTGTGTACAGTGTGGAAATTTCAAATCTAAAAACTCCAACATCCAATTACCCCAAAATGACTGCACATTTACGCTAAACAGGAAACAGGGTTTGTCGTTTCCCTGAGAACGTGGATGTGTGAAAGCAGATTTATCTGTCCCCCGAGACTGTAAATATCACTCTAATTCTGGTTCACTCTTACATGAGCTAGATCTGGTGAATTGATAAAGTGGTGGATTACTGCTGGGCAGTACTGTCTCTTGCAGTCTCTGAGGGTTGAGTCTGATGCACCAGCCCTGGCATTCTTGCATTCTGGCATGGTCACTCTCTGAAGTGGCCCATCTGGGCCTAAGCTCCCACAGGAGGACCAGAGAACGCTGGTCCTTCTTGTTTCCCAGCCACCATCTCCCTGACCATCCCTCTGCACCACTACTGCCCTTTACCGCCCAGTCTTGTGCTCAACCTACAGGGGTTTCCCCCTTGCTTCCTTCCCCAGAAGACCAGCCTGGCTTGGATCCAAGGGCTATTTGTTTTTGGGCCTTTTTCTGCCATCCTTACGTTCAAGGCAGTTAAAAATAAGAGTGATCACACAGTGTAAGGGATAACAACAAACTAAGTGGGATTGCTTTAAATTCGATACATCAGTGATTTGTCGGTCCCTTGCCTCCAAGTCCTTGTAGTATTGTCCTCCCTACTGAGAATAATGACGTGAATTCCCATACTCTCAGAAAAGTCCTCTTGGAGGCTGATAAGACCTTATGGAACTTCTTGTATTCCAGAAGCATGTCCAATGTCCCCGAATATTTCTCTGTTGATGAATGCATCTGTGCAAAATACTGAAAAATGATGTTTTCTAAGGATTATTTACCTCACATAAAGATTTCACCCCAGATGGCCAACAGTATATGGCCATAAATACAATCCCAACGGATCCCTCTGCATCCAGAAAGCTGGGAACAGTTAAGAGTAACCCTGAAGCATGTCGTTACTGACGGAGACCGTGACATAAATCTCCAGCAGTAGCTCATCAAGTCATAACAATCACTAACTCAGCGACAAGCCAGACTCCCAGAATCTGACCACAAATTCCGCTTGGCCCGGGACGCTCAGTGGTTCCAGGCTGAATGCGGCAGGCGGAGGTATGTGGGTACGGAACGCAAAGTCATTTGTCTCTGAGGCCTGTGGAAGCAAGCAGGAGAGAGTCTTCCCACTCTGGATCCGGGCAGGAAGCCTCCCCTGCGTTCCTTGGCGGCCCGTTGACCCCCGCAGTGCAAGGGACGCGACTAGGCTCCATCAGTTGGGACTGACCTAGACAGTGTTTTCACTCTGTATGACTGAAACAGCAATCACTGCAGGGCAATTACCAGTGCGAAGGGGAATATGGCCAGCGCTCATCCATCTGAAAGGTCCCTGAGCACTGATGATCATGAGGCTGGGATTTCACACAGTCGCTGGGCTTTAGTCAGAAAGTGGATTAGAGTTCTCCAGACAGGAGAGGACAGAGTGTCCTTTATGATTAACCAATAAAAAAGTCCAGCTTTATTTGCATTGTCCTCTATACACTCTGAGGATTAAGGGCACTAAATGAATTCTTTGGAGCGATGCCAGAGAGGAAGCACTTTTGAGTCCCTGAATAACCTTTCAAAGAATGCTTACTGCAAGAACCATTTTCAGCTTCCTACAGCTATGGATGCTTTTTTCATGTTGTTTTTCACAAACATGAACCAACGAAAGTTTCAGTTGTAGTTCTGGTACCTTTTCTGCCTTTTTGAGAGACAACTGGAATGCTCCTAATATCTGTGATTAAAATGTTATGTTATATGTCTTTTTGCTTATTTTATGCCCCTATAAAGCATATCAAAATACTTAAAATACTACGCTGTTCTTCCTTCACACATTCATGAACATGTCTGCATTTAGAATCATGTGTACAATCAATCAAAGCGCCAACATTTTTCTACGCTAATCCTGTTAGAGGTAGCTTCCTACCTAGCTTATGTCACCTTACCAAACTCAAAGTAATAACTTTAAAAACAGCAATCAACACATCAGTATATTCTAAATTAAATTCTGGTGCGCTTTGCTATGTAATAGTGCTGAGTGACATTAGCTTCAGCTACAAGGTTATCAAAGACAGAATGTATAGAATGCTCCAACTTAATAAACTACAGTGGCAGTTATAATGAGGTTTTCAGTCATGTTAGGGTTACATTCATAAGGCTACATGACACCTAAATAAGCCTGCATAAACATTCATAAAGGCTATTTCCAAAAAGCGTCATTTGTTATAAGGCTTTTGTTAATTCAACTCAGAAAGTGTTATGACATCCGACTCTTGTTGAAATAAGCCTTTTTAATGTTTATGTGGGTTTATGTTCATTGTCATGTAGCCTTATGAACTCCACCCTTCGGGAAAGTGTGACTGATTGAAGTCTAGGATTAGGATTATATTCTGTGTTGAGTGTTACATAAAGGAAAAGTCAAAGTGAATTGAATTGATAATTGATAATGTTATTGATATTTAGTTTTGGTGCATTTACTTTAATGACAGCATCTGCACTGCAGCTAAAGTGGACCATCCAAATGAAGAGCCGTCATTGAAAGTACAAATGAATTTTGCATTTCCCTGTGAGTGCTCTGTTCTTACACATATATCAACGAAGGTGTTTGACCGTATCAATATATCCTCTCAGCATTAGACCCCAGGATGTCCATCTTAGAGTGATTTCCTTCCATAACAACATTACGGTTGTGTTTTCTTAAAGGACATGCATGCCTCTCTGTTGTCTGAGGAAGTATGTGCATTCTGCTCATCCATCCCCTCCAGGGTAAAAACAGCTCGCCCATCTATCGCCTGGGGCCTCCACTTGGGGTGGGGGTGGGGGCTGGGTGGCCAAGGAGTCTGTTGAAAATCCTGGGGGCATGGAGGGGATTAACACGGACAGCTTCTGGCCCAGGCTGCTCAGCGTGTGCTGCATAATTGAATTTCATGCTTGGGCCTCTCCTCTGAAGTCGTGTACCAAAGCGGTCATTTGAAAAGAAAGCTATTAGTCAAAGGCCTCGGCAAAGCCGTGGCTTTTGGTGTAGGAAGTCAGAGATTATGAGGTAGCGGCCATCAGTGAAGTCGTCAAAACATGACAGCCTTGCTCCGTAACGAGGGGGACAACACACAGTACAGAAATAACAAATATCCCCCTGCTGTGCATGTGCCGCCTTTGTTTCACAGCCAGCTTTCCTTCATGTAGCCTTATCATCGTCTAAATGGCTTTTAATTAATGTCTGAATGCTTTTCAGGGCAGGACATTCTCACTTAAAGTGATAGTCCAGCACTGAACTATCTGAGGAAAATAATATTTAAACCCAAACTATAGATGCAGTGCTGTGTTGCAGTTTATCCAATAACGTGCATTTATGTAAGCGACTTTAGCCAAAGGCAGCTTATCGTCACAGAGACATTCAGGCCAGGTATCAAGTGAGAAAGCAAAGAATTTCACACGATTTCATATAGTTTCATAGATTTTTAATGCCATTGACTATTTCTGGTCATAGTGACAACATGGCTTGTTTTAAAAAGGAAAGTCAAAGATGAAAACGAGTGTTTAAAAATGAATTATTTTCAGGGCACTTCAAGCTCAAATCTGATGTGTATCATCTGTTCAGTTGTTTGGATCTATTTTTATTCTAATAAAATAAACCCAAAGCTCAACAACAAAAAAAAAGATCTCCCAGAGTGCTTGTGTATTCCCTGACAGAGCAAGAGCATGAAATCTTTAAGTATAGATTTAGCTTTTTTTAAAAAAAATAATTCATTTCTTTTACCTTTTAAAAAGACAAGATGTTTATTTAATCAATTATTTAAGTGATATTTTTCTTTGAAAAACTTCATTAATTCTTTACCAAATAATAGCCAATTGCCATAGAATTTTAAAATGCTCATTATTTTGCAAAATATGTTCAAAATAAGTATATTTTATCAAAGTAAATGCTGATAAACTGGGAAAATATTAATGGTTTAGCAATGAAAAAAGGTCATGGCTGCTAACATCGTTAGTTTGTTCATTCAGACCAACAGTGTTTTGTTGAAGACCCCTGCTGTATGTTATCTATAAAAAAGACATTGTAAAGGCAGTGAAGCAGTAAAGCTAAACTGTAAAGGATTATTTCCAATGTCTGATTTTTATGGATGAAAAAACACATCAAGGTTTGAAAACAAAACCACACAAATTAATGTCATCTTTTACATCAAGTAAGAAGCTGATGGACTGTGGCAGAGCACAATAGATGTTGACTATAAAAATACGAACAAAACCAATATGGAACTACAGCTGAGAAGGCAATGGAGTGCCTTTAGCACAATATAGCTACTGTTTATAGCCATTTTCTTTGTTTATTTGTTTGTTTGTGTCACGGTTGGCTCCTCTCACTACTCCATGTGCCCCTTTGTTTTGATCTTCCATGTGCGTTTGTTTTGGTCCAGCCCCCTCGTTTCATGACTCCGCCCGATTGTTTCCACCTGTCCCTCGTCAGCCCTGTTGTATTTAAGCCCTGTGTTTGCTGGTCTTTGTTGGTCGTTCTGGTTACTGTGCTTGGTTTGCTTGACGTGTTGTTTGAACCTGTTTGTTTGTCATTATACATATATTATTGTCATTATATTCGCGTTGGCTCATTGACCCTGGATTTGCCTTTGAATAAATCTCGCTTATCTCAGCAAGTGCATCCGCCTCCTCACTCCGCATTACAGTTTGTGTATCCTGGTGTGTCCTACACTCTCACAAAAAAGGTACTAAACTCTCACTGGGGTTGGTAATAATGGATACAACTTCAGTACCTTTTAGTTAGGAACATAATTTGACTGTATTCCATTGCAATTCAATCTATTAAGTATTTTGTTTGTTAAAAATAACGATAGCCATTTTATTATCTGTATGATTCTACATAGAAGCATGAACACTCATATACCATATGCATGCTTAAAAGGGGCCTTTACACAGCAAACCCCTTCAGATTAATGCATATGATTCTATATAGCACCAAAAAGGGTTCTGCACTTGTTATATCAAACTTGTAACAATAGAAAAACCCTTTCTGGTGATATATAGTCATTTTCAAGTATATTCTATATAGAGCCATTTACAACATGAATCTGAAAAACCATTTCACAATGCAAACAACACTTAAGACATGCAAATGGTTCTTTGAGTGTTCATAGTTCTATATAGAACCATGGTCTTTACTAAAGAACCCTTGAATCTTTTTTACTTCTTCTTCTTTCGGCTGCTCCCTTTAGGGGTCGCCACAGTGGATCTCCATGTCCACCTTCACTACATCCATAAACCTTCTCTGAGGTCTACCTCTTCTCCTTCTACCCGGCAGCTCCATCTCCAACATTCTTTGACCAATATATCCACTATTCCTCCTCAACACATGTCCAAACCATCTCAACCTGGCCTCTCTGGCTTTATCTCCAAACTGCTCCACCTTCACTGTCCCTCTGATCTGCTCATTTCTAATCTTGTCCACCCTTGTCACTCCCAACGAAACCAAGAAGAACCATCTTTTTTTAAGTGGTACAAATATGTACCTTTCCCTGGAAACACTTATTAAGGTGTGCAGTTGGGCCTTAAAACCACTGCTGTATATTTGAGGGCACACTTACTTTATTTGTATCTTCATGTATTAAAAATATACCTGCACAGTGCCTTTTTCTCCCCCTTGTATAAAACAGTGCAGCTGAGCATGTAAACAATGCAATAACCCGAACTGCCTCATATAAAAGCTTATATACAGTACTGTCCACCCTTCATTTCATTTTTAGATAAATATTAAAAATATACCTGCACAGTGCCTTTTTCTGACTCTAGTCTGTTCATGCCGAGTCATTTTGAATGGGGTGTACCAAGTATACACCATTTAGTTGCAGTTCTTAAAATACAGTAAATTCATTCTCACTGATACATGACAAATCCCTTCTTTCCATCCACCCTTTGTCTCAGAATAATAAAAACACCTTAGCGTTTACATGCAACCTAATAATCCGTTAATAATCCGACTAATGGCTCAATCCGAATAGAATACGTCCATGTAAACGCCTCAATCGGATTGAGGCCATTCGGACTACAATTTCTGGTGGGTAATCCTGTAAATAATCCGTTAAATAGAGGAATAATAACCAAACGGCTGTGTCCGATTACACTTCCATCTGACCGTGTACGTTCTGCGCATGCGCGCCGCGTCATTGCGACAGTTCATAACGTTCAACATGGCGGGACAGAAACGGGTCTGCGGAGGAGACGGAGTTCATGCTGTGAGCTTTAAAAGAAGGCGGTGTAACGGGCGTCTAGCTTATGTGTCTCAGAACACGACGCCTTCCTCTCGGCCTTATTTGATAAGTGACGTTACATGTGAAGGACGTCTTCCTGAGTCTGACATTGTTTTAAAGCAATTAAAAACACAAGCGCGCCGACTGGAAACTCACCTAACCCGGACCGGACCTCGCGCGATGCTCGCTGTCATGGTAACGTTTACTCTGTGTTTCTCCACGCATGCGCGTCATTTTGCGACGGATTACTTGTATTGCGGGTGTAAACGAAGATTTTCCATCAGATTGTTGAAGAGAGTGAGAATAAACACCTCAGTGTGAATCTTTAATGTATTCAATAGGACTATGTAAACATAGCCGTTGTACCTGGTGTGAACAGGGCTTAAGCCGGAATTTGTCTGTACTTTTTTTTTTTTTTTTTTAATACTTTTTTAATCCCACAAATGGGGAAATTCCACCTCCACATTTAACCCATCCGTGAACTGAAACACCACGTACACACACACTAGGGGGCAGTGAGCACACTTACCCAGAGCGGTGGGCAGCCCTATGCACGGCGACCGGGGAGCAGTTGGGGGTTAGGTGTCTTGCTCAAGGACACCTCAGTCATGGACTGTCAGCACTGGGGATTGAACCAGCAACCTTCCGGTCACAGGGCCAGTTCCCTAACCTCCAGCCCACGACTGCCCCCGAAGCCATTGTTACACAGCATTTACACAACCCTGATTGGTGAATGTATAAAAATACATGCCTTGTTAGCTACGCTACCCTGGTACTTCCAGTGCAATCTTCAGACATCAAACATGTCTTGGCTGAATGAATACATTTAAAGAACATCTGCTTTAAAACTGAATTAGGCGAACAGTTATTTAGTTTTCTGAGTTGGCTGGCTTATGGAATCATTAGCAGAACTGTTATCATGCCTTGGCTCCTAGTTTACAGTGTCCCAACTGAGAGACTTCACTATTCTAGTGTTTTTAGGAATGTGTAGTAAAGTTTTCACCATAAGCTGGGGGAAACGAGCAGAGCACGCGTCCCCTCGGCCTGCCAGCGAGCCATGAGTACAGCTCACACCCATGTGAAGCCTCTGAGGTCTTCTCTGTTGAGTGGACGCTCTCAAGCTGTCAGAAGAACCAGGATGAGTCATGCTTTTTTAAGGCACTGACATCACAGTCCAGGACCTCATTGCTTGCTCTCTCCACACTGAGCCTTCTGTGCTTTTATCCTGCAGAAAAAGAGGGAGCTCTCCTTATCTAAGCATTGCAGGAACATTTAAGCACTTATGAGATTATGGAGTTATTGCAGTGAAGAACGTTTAAGTAGATTGGATTAAATGTTTGATATTTTATCTGTTAATGTTTTGATTATGCAAAATATATAGTACACAGACAAAGTTGGTTTCAAGAACACAAAGTAGCAGATCTGTATAAAACAGTGCAGCTGAGCATGTAAACAATACAATAACCCAAACTGCCTCATATAAAAGCTTATATACAGTACTGTCCACCCTTCATTTCATCTTTAGATAAAACGGCTTTTATTCATTTTTCAGATACTTCTGAATAGATAAAAGATAATTGGCTTGTATAAGGAAGAGGAAAATCAAAGGGAAATAAGTAAAGAAATAGGGCTTTCCAAAACAGAGAGCGAGGAGAAAATCAAGCTCCACTCTCGGCTCAGTTCTGAAAAAGTCCACAGGTGTTTGTGTCTATCCTTCCACTGTGCGAAGACAACTCAACACTATGAGTCTGAAAGGATGTGTAGCTGTTAAGGAGCCCTTACTGAGAAAAAGAAATAGACAAGAAAGAAAAAAACATTTGGCAAATCAAACAAAGAAGCTGCTGGTGTTCTCAGAACAATGGACTGACCAACTCGGAGTCCAGACCTCAACATCATTGAGTGTTTGGGATTACTTGGATTATGAGAAGCAGAAAATGTAACCAACGTCTAAGACTCAACTTTTGAATTTTCTGCAGATGTCTTTAAATCGCTGAAAGCAAGTCTCCCAAAAAAGGAAGACGAAGTGTGCACAACACATAATACATTTTATATTTGTTAAGGCTTCTTTGTACTTTGTGCTGTTAAATATATGAAGAGTTTCGTTCCAAAATGCTGTATATCCAATTTAGGAGTTTTGAAAAAATAACAGCTAATAAAGTTGATATCAGTCACAATACAGCACTCATATTTTCCACATGTGTAAAGCTCATATTCAACAATTCACATCATGAAAAAGGAAAAAAAAATGTAGAAAGGGATCTATAATGAGTTTTGGAGCAAAGTCTTTGGAGCAAAGTCAAAGTATTTTTTTGCCTTTTTTCTGTTTTAGCTAAAAATGATGTAAATGAAAGGGTGGCCTCATGTTTATTACTGTATCAAGTTTCCGTTTTCAACCCCCAAAACTGAAATATCAGCATTAACCTGTGTCTCAACACACAGTTACCTGTGTTACTATATAAGTTACTATAATGTGATAAATATCCCTTAAAAGTGATGAGGGACATCAGCGATACCATTTTAAATGATGTACTCTTTCAAATTGTGAGCAGGAGTTTAAACCATAGGACTGTTATGGTTATATTTTAATGTCTATTAATATGCCATAATAGCACAGAGTCCATGTGCTGTTTAAAATGTTTGGGTTGTATTTTAGACTGCACTATTCGTTGCTGTATCAGTCCAATCCAAACATTAATGTTTTTTTAAAACTCCAACATGTAGTTTTACAGTCCTCATTACAGAAACTGCATCACTACAGCTGATCTTATCAGAATTGCCTTATCAAAGTCATTTTGAGAAAGCAATGCGGGAAGCTGACAGGAGCAAACAGTTTGAGTTATAAGTTGGGTTTAATAACGATGCCGCTGTTTGAAAGCTTCTGGTGTGTTCCAGAATGCTTTCTTTATCGAATGCAGATGTAGCACAGCATCTTCCCTGCAACGTAACCGGCGTTGTGATTAATCTTTTATTTTGGTCTAGAGACCAAAAATACGGTAATTATGTTAGTTTAGTTCTGCGGAATCTAAGAAAATAAATGACTTTGAATTCACCCAGGCAAAATGGCTGTCCTCTGCAGTCACTGTCCCATATCCCACAGTTTACAGACCGCCATTAGACCACAGTACAAATAATACTGTGATGTAAAGTACTGGCTGCTATGCAGCTACTTCCTCTAGTGTGAGGTAGAGTACAGTGCTCTCCATGTAAGAGCTTAGAGGAAAGTGTAGGCCTAAGCTTAAAGGAAGCTTTGTGGGCTTCAGCAGATCAAATGATTTACTTGAACAGATTCAACAGAAAAAAACTGTTTATAAATCAAGCTTTCACTCCGAATTTCTCCAGTTCGATCACTGAACAATATAAGCTGAAGGGGAAAAAAAAACATTTTAACGATTAATTCACACGGTGAGACCCAGCTGTTAAAGTCATAACACGCAACAGTGTAGAAAAATGAAACTTTTAATGAAAACAGACTTTGATAGGGGCCGTCAGGAAGACGTTGTAGGTCAGCTTTCACCTCCTCTGTTTGTTGAATGTGGAATAATGAAATAAATCAGCTCGAGGAGCGGCCTCGCACTGGCCTTTTAGCTCACACTGAAGAAGCCCCGTAAAATCCACCACGTCTTATTTTACAAGTTCGCCAACTGAAAGTAATGATCCTTCTGGGTCTTACATTTGTTTAAATCATGCGCCCTGTATAAACCTCCACTTGGCCACACAAAAGCAGTGGATCTTTTTGACTGTATTTAAACAGATTTTGGGGCTTGTTGTATTAGGTGTTGTGTTAATACAGAACTCTGTGTTGACTGGACTGTGTTAATTTGACCTTTCATTCTAAACCACAGAGCTCTTTTTCGCCAGATGTGTTTTGTCCAGTAGAAAGGAAAAAGAGGACCTCTGAGCCTGACTTCATACCATATATATATATATATATATATATATATATATATATATATATATATATATATATATATATATATATATACAGTGGTTTGTAGGCACCTGCCTAGTCAATGTTTCTCCTGAAATTAGGAGTATTAATAGGGGGTTTGTCCTTCCTTTACTGTTACTGCTGTAACAGCCTCTACTTTCCGGGAAGGCTTCAGACTGGATGTTGGAATGTGGCTGTGAGCAATTGGTTGCATTTCAGCTACAGGAACATTAGTGAGGTCAGGTTATGATGTTGGATGATTAGTTCTGGATCACAAACAGCCCTGCAGTTTACAGCAGGAAGCCATGTCATGACCACATGGTGAGCCATGTAAATATTTAGATTTTATTAATTTTATTAATCATATATTTATGATTTTATGTGTGTACAACTGTTCAAAGTTGTGTTTGCTAGTCATATACTGGCTGGCATATTTGAGTACAAAATATTAACTAAAATTGTTACTACCACTACCAAGTCCAAATCCATTAAAAGAAATGGGTTTTAAAGCACATACAAACTTTATTTATTCATTTCGTGACAAACCTCTCTTTAAACTTGACATCTGAGACAGCCTTCTTGCTTATTTTCAGTTCAGAATGTTTTGCCTTCATTTTGAAGCTATAGTCTGTCTCTAATAAGAGCAGTTGTTAATCGCTACTAGTCTACTTAACATCTGAAACACTGCTAGTTTCTCAGAGCTGCAAACCTTACTCAAGGGTTTTTAAGAGTCACATTATAGAAAATAACGTGTAATAATAGTTGACATTAAGGGTGGGCAGTATGATGATATTTTATCATTATTATGATAAATTGTCACAATTTAGCTTTCTGTGCATTTCATGGACATACTCAGTACTTACAGAACACCAACCAACTACATGCTACATTACAAAGTGAGCATAATTATACCTGTTTAACTGGATTTAGTCCATTGCAATTTGTAAATCAGTGAATAAAAATTCTTGTTATCGTAGGTTTTTTCTCATTTTTATCGGATTTTTACCTATAGATTTACAGGTTCTATTTTGTCTGTTCAAACTAATTAAATCTCAGGAATATAAAACAGCCTGTTCCATATCATGTATTGTGAAAATGTCTTGAAGTATTGTAATACAACATTTTGCTGCATCACCCACCCCTAGACAGTAGTGCTGCTTGCTAATGCCTGTAGCAACGTAGCACTCTTTGTTATTGTTTTCTGTCACAAGATGTCGATTTTGCCCTAACATTGGTACTATCTAGTGGTGGTATCCATAGAAACGGATGAAAACAAACTCAAAATCAAAATAGTTTCTCATCATATAAACTTGCCCAAATTTTGCTGTTTATTTCAAAAGTGACAGTTCTGCTTGACTTATGAAGTGATTTGGAATACAGTGGAATAAGTGATGCATGAACTCATCATTGGAAGCCATTATAAGGAAACAGCCCACTGAAAAAGTCAGTATACTGCTTAAACCTGCCCCTCTTGCCAGCGCATGGCATTGGGCATGGTGAACTGCTGCTGCTCCAGAGTGCCCCGTTCAGATATACCGTGCTTTTTTTTTTTTTTTTTTTAATAAAGATCAAACTAGCTGTGTGTACTGAATGGAGCATGTCTAAGAAGTGGATTTACCTTAAATGGGCTGAATACACTAATTCAAAAAGGTGCCTGGATACCTTTACACATGTACAGTACTTTCTTCATTCATTGTTTTTACTTCATGACATGACAATATGATGTTCTGTGTCAGACCAACTCCTGTCTTTCCCATTATATTGTATACTGTTTTAGAGTTTATATGAAAGGAATATCTCAGTCAGAAGAGGAACTGACTTGGTCTTTATTAAGAAGACCACGTTTTCCTTTCTTTTGTGCTTGAGGACATAGTCAGTGTGCGGGCCTCTCGCTTGTGTCTGTGTGTGATGTGGAACGGTGGCTCTGACTCTGCGCACGCACAGCCAACACATGACACAGGCTCATATCAGTGGGTGACATCGGCTCAGTTGCACTATCCGTCTCAAATCCAGGCTCTGCTCTGGGCTCTGTTGCACTGGCAGCTAAATCCCCATACTTACAGTTATGAAAATGATTATAGCAAGTCCTGCGAGTACGTGCAAGCACTAATGGTCCTATGTGAATTTAATAATTTATATTAAATTACATGTTTAACCCCTTTTTCAAAGTAGCCATAAGATGCAATTTCCGCCTGTTTTTGAAGTATCTCAGTTGAACTGTGCTTTCTTTCCCTTCAGTAATGTATCAAAAAGGAAGCAAACTGGAGTTTAGTCTTTGTAAGTGAGCAAGGAAGCCAACATTTGATTGCCATTATATTGTTATATGTTGTTATATCAACATGGCTGTTTTATGGACAGTAGTGAATTTTTTCACAGCAGGGGGTTCTCACCCCTCCCCGTTCACTCCTCATTGCTCACTAGCAGCTCAACACAGTGTCACAACATTTCACACCCAGCCAAAAATACCTTAATCTGATAACAGTTATAGGGAAAAACATTTTATGTGATCATATTAACTGAATATCCAACTTAATTATCATTCTGTTGGCAGAAAGGCCAAGGCCTACACTCACCGACCCTCTTTTGCCTTCAGAACTGCCTTAATTCTTCATGGCACACTTTTAACAAGGTGTTGGAAACATTCCTCAGAGATTTTGTTTATTAATTAGAGTTACTGTTGCCTTTCTATCATCTCCAACCAGTCTGCCCAGTCTCCTCTGACCTCTCACATCAACAAGGCATTTTCATCCACACAACTGCCGCTCACTGGACATTTTCTCTTTTTCGGACCATTCGCTGTAAACCCTAGAGGTGGTTGTGTGTGAAAATCCCAGTAGATCAGCAGTTTCTGAAATACTCAGACCAGCCCATCTGGCACCAACAACCACGCCATGTTCAAAGTCTCTTAAATCACCTTTCTTCCCCATTCTGATGCTCGGCCTGCACTTCAGCAAGTTGTATTGACCACATCTACATGCCTAAATGCGTTGAGTTGCAAGCAACTGAAACCTAATAAAGTGGCTGGTGAGTGTATGTACTATGTCCTTGAGAGCTTGAGAATAGCTAAATAGTTGCTAAGTTAGCCTAGTTATAGTAGCCTTAGCCAATAATGCATAATGCTAAAGAACATGCCACTGGACCATCTACAAGTGCTATTTTGCACTGTAACACTTTTTTTCAGTATCAGAAAAAAATCAAACAGTGTCAGCTCATAAAGATTAGCAATGTAGGCTCATAAAGATGCTATGTTCAGTGATATTATATCTGAAAACTCCAAGCGGATACTCCTGGAAAAATGTTCCAATCATTCAAACTGCAATATTAGATACAATGAATCAAATACAGGCAATAAAAAGCCCATTGCCAGACTGATGAGGTTGAGGTTGTGTCTACTGTAAAAATGTCATGAACATCATATTAAAGGTACCGGTATTAAAGGAACTGCTGCGTTTAACATGGCACGACTGCACAGTGGATGTCTGTTTCCTACAGTAGGCCTGTACATGATGTGAGAGGGATGGAATTCAGTGGAAAGCAAACTTGACATAGCTTTGCAAGACATTCTATTAAGCAGTTAAAAGCTTTTTTATCAAGTGCTGGAATGTGCAACAGGATGTTTTATATGACAAGGCCACCAGCTAGAGAGGAAGTACCCAAAACATGCCAAAGTGTAGTATGAACAAGGTCTTATTGCTCATTTGCTTTACCACACTAAACTCAGCTTACAGAAAGCTAGCATGCTAGTCAGACTACTGCTGCGTTTGCCAGTGAAGTGTGTTGGCTCAGCTGATTTAGTTGGTTTTTCAGAGTGTTTTGTTCTCAGTCCGCACATGGAGCACTCCAACTTCTGAAAGCTGCGAGGGGTTTGAAGGTGCTGAATCCCCAGTGGCTCCAAGTCAGATCGAATTCCACTGGCGCGAGCTTTGCTTGTGTTGGAGGTTGAACACAAATCAAGTGAAAAGAGCAGGACAGATAAGATGGCTCTATACGCGTCAGAATGTTCTTTTATTTCCACACAGAGACTGTTAAACACGTGCGACAGCCCTTTTTATTGGTCTGTGCATGTACACGCATTCGCCCACAAAAACACAGTCGGAGTTGTGTTTCCGAGGTCGCTCTTGGACTCTGTGTTCTTTGTTTGTTTGACTCAGCTGAAGTGATAAGAAGCATACAGCAAGAGAAGAATCTATAAGGCCTTATGCTTATAAGGAAGTGCTGTTTCAGAAGTGTTAGTGAATGAACTAGCCTGCTTGGTATCACGCAACAGAACAATCTAGGTCTAACACGGCTCCAGTGAGAACAGTGCAGTGCTCCACAAACTAAGACCGATGACGGTGACCTTGCTGTTGCTTGTTCCTGTCTGGTATGCCACATTTTTTACTGTTTACTAATCCCAGGCTTTTGCCAATTACACAAACAAACTCACCATATTAGTCCTGAGGTATTTAGGCCTCGCTAAATTTAAATTTATAAATCTTTTCCTTGCGAAGTGGGGCTGCTCTGTTAGTGTGATACACTTGAAACAACACACTCAAATGATCATTACGTCACTTGTTCAAAGTTCAGTGAAGCCTATCAGTGCACAATCAAAACATTCCATGAGTAATCAGTGAAAATGAGGAATATGACGAAACAACATTTAAACAGCCAACAAAGAGAGAGATTCCCTTTTAGAGTTGTATGAAAAAACAACCGATATCATAATAAAGCTTGCAGCAGGGGAGCTTGAGCTGACTTGGCTGAATGTGTTTTTTGTGTGTATGTAATGCAAAGTGATGCGAATAAGGTTGTAATGGAATTCTGGAATTCTGGAAGATGTCAAGTACCAAAGCTGGAAGTTTGTGTGTGCAGGGTATGATGTTAAACCTGCAATCAGGGGTGGGCGACATGGCAAAAATCTGTGTTTGAATTACACTCTGGCTCCTTGCAGGGTGGTCTCTTCAAGACTTGCCCAGATCTAACCTGTTTTGATGTACAAGCATGCAAACTAGTACTACACATCAGATATTTTCATTGTTACCTCAAATATCATCTTACATATTTGAGTAGTCTATAAGAATAAAGGAAGCTCAAGATCATTTTTACTTTAACAATATAATGGGAAAAAAAAGTGATTTTATTTATTATTTATACCTGACCAGGTGTCTTTGATGGGCAGTGCATGAGAGCTGAGGGAACACTGTCTTTTTAACGACATTGTCTTAAAAGCTTAAAAAGACATGTTTTAGTGTAACGTTTGACAGGGGAGGGACGAACGCGGATGAAGCTAACAATGTTCCAGGGATAGACAGAATTCAAAATCCACAAAACAGGTTTCAAGTCAAAACACGAAAAAGCCAAAAACCACCAGCTGAAGTACAGAAGGGTGAAACCAAAAGACGAAGTCGGTAGGAACGAGAGAATTGGTCGTAACATGTAGTCATAGGATATTTAGAAATCGCTCAGTACGTTCTTATGGTGGAGAAGCAATACCTCACACTGAACCCTACTTTGAACCAGTCTTAAATAGTGCCAAAGTAGGTCAACCTGTACAGGTGTGTCTGATCAATAATCAGGAGACTGCAAGCGCTGGTAGTGACGCGGGCGCACGTCCCGAGTCAAGTGATCTCCCAATGCCGTCTGGGAGATGGAGTCCAACATAGCATCCGAGTCCGCCTGAGGTGTGACATTTGGTCAGCTGTTGTGCTTTTATTTATTGCTACAGTCAGACTTGACTTGTTGTCAGTTGTCAGCTCCGGACAGATGGTTTGATAACCTGCACGCTCTCATTTGTTGTCAGAATTAATCACAGTGGAGAGCATGCTAGTTAACAACCCAGCTGTACGAAAAACATTTGGACCACACTGGGCAGCTAAAACCAACATCCGCTCAAATTAGAGCTCTAATAGAGACAGTTAGGATTGGACCTCCACTAAGGTGGAACAATTTGGGCAAAATATGTAGAAAACAATATTGCATTTGTTTTCTATTAACTGGATGTTTACGCTTTTACTTTTTTACCAAGACCACCAACAGTTCCACTTTTTCTGGGTTGCTGTGGTTGTGATGTCACAGCCCACAGGGGTTTGGTTGCTTCTGATTGGTCTAACTCGTCTATAAGGAGTTCACAAGCTCTACGCTATGAGGTTAAACCTCCTGGTTAAAAACTTTCAGCCCAACCTCTGACTAATGACAAGATATCATCACAGATTTGAAAGGAAAGAACCATTTATCTGACATGAAAAAGGCTAATCATAAACTAATGTTTTTGCTTGACGTGTAGGCAGATTATATTGCTCTTTTCAGACTCTTCCCATCAACTGATAAAAAACTGATGCACTGAGGCACATACTTTCATAAAAAATTGGTAAAAGTACCAGTTATTTGAATTACTTTTCCGTTTACAAATATTTATCAGCTTTATAGAATTTTACAGCATATATGAAGAGAATGACATGATACGGAATACATGTGTGTGAATGAGAGGGAGGCAGGTGGAAAGGTGAAGATGCAAGGAATAGAGGTTGTAAAGGTGGATGACTTCAAATATCTTGGGTCAACCATCCAGAGCAATGGACAGTGAAGAAAAGAGGTGAAGAAGAGGATGCAGGCAGGATGGAGTGGGTGGAGACGGGTGTCAGGGCTGATGTGTGATAGAAGGATAGCAGCAAGAGTGAAAGGGAAGGTTTACAAGACAGTAGTGTGTCCTGCTATGATGTATGGTTTGGAGACTGTGGCTCTGTCTAAAAGACAGGAGGCTGAGCTGGAGGTGGCGGAGATGAAGATGCTGAGATTTTTGTTGGGAGTGACAAGGATGGACATGATTAGAAATGAGCAGATCAGAGGGACAGTGAAGGTGGAGCAGTTTGGAGATAAAGCCAGAGAGGCCAGGTTGAGATGGTTTGGACATGTGTTGAGGAGGAATAGTGGATATATTGGGCAAAGAATGTTGGAGATGGAGCTGCCGGGCAGAAGGAGAAGAGGTAGACCTCAGAGAAGGTTTATGGATGTAGTGAAGGTGGACATGAAGATGGTTGGTGTAAAAGTAGAGGAGGCAGTGGATAGGGCAAGATGGAGGCAGATGATCTGCTGTGGCGACCCCTAAAGGGAGCAGCCGAAAGAAGAAGATACGAAGAGAATGACAATGTGGTATTTTGTATTGTAACTTAAGTATTTTTTAATTTTTACAGTAGTTAGCGGTATAAAGTGGTTCAAACTTTGGCACTGCCTTTGTTTCAGCTCTGCCACTACTTAGAATGACATGCATGAGTACTTATAGATATGTTTAATTTGCTGTCTTTTTGAGTAAGAAAACACATGAGTGAGAATATGCTTCATAGGTTAGCAGCTGTTCATTGCTGCTCTCATTAAACTAACTGAAATTAAAAGTGCTCACAGATCTGAATACTTTTCGCTTGCTCGGAAACTTATCACAGTGCAACCAACAATCAAGGCAGTATTGTGCTTCTTTTATACTGTGAAAGCTCCAGTTCTAGTTGCTGACCCACTTTATTGATGAATTGCCAATGCTTTTCTACTCTGGGTGCAGATTTTAATGAGTTGATGGGAGTGTATCACCAGTGAGGCATTACATTTACATTACATTTGATTATGTTAAGCAAGAAGACTGTACTCTCTGTGAACCTCTTAAATGATTTGTGCAGGTGTTCGCTGCTTTGAAAGTACTTGTCATTTCCACAATATGCTCAGAATAGTGTGTGGTAGTAATTTATCTGGACAACAATGACATACCATCGTATCACCAGCCCTAAATGTAAGTGCCACTAAATCCTAGCCTGAGATAAGCCTGTTCAGGACAAAAGCTGAAACAAACCCCTGAGCCAACAAGGATGACAAATCTAGAGGCTCTTCAAAGGTCAGCGGTCCCTTTATTCTTTTTGTTCGTGTTCATTCCCGGCAGTTATTGATATTTATAAGAGAAGGCTGATAGTGAAATTTTGCGGAGCTTTCCAGTCATGGTCCTCATCAGAGGCTCGGCTAAAGTCTTCAGAGAGACACTCCTGTATTGTATCATATAAATGTTTGTCTGTTGGAATGCGCTGCTGTGCATCACTGCATTGCCTGTGCTTTTCCATTTTCTCTGCTTGTGAAAGGTCATCTGAAGCATGCTGTTCCTCACTGTGGGCTACAGGCTTCATCCACTAATTACCATGCTCATGGAAAGTGTCTGTGTATAGAACTCCATCTCACACACACACACACACACACACACACACACACAAAAACATGCACACACACACACACGCACAGTCCAGCCACCTCTCATAGTATAAACGTACAGTCTTAAGTTCCTAAATGGCTCTCAGCTTAAGAAAAAACTGAATTGTTATAGAATCTTTACATTATGCAGACGTTCTTTAAACACATCTGAACTGCTGGTGAACTATAGCGAACCTTGAAGGATAATCTCATTTTACAGTACTGTTCATACATCAGGGACCCCATTTCATTTATTTCATTTCCAATCAAAACAGTCATTAAATACAAGTTATTCATTTCACAGCATCAGGAAAAACATTACACAGAAGCCTCAACAACTAAATATAATATCAAAATGTTCCGTATTTAATGTGGCTTTATTACAGCTGCCATTCTTTTGGGGATGTCGATCAGTGATGTTGAGGTGGTCAGTTCATTATTCTGAAAACACCAGCAGTCGCTTAGCTCGATTTGCAAACTTGAATCCTTTAACAGTGTTTTGAATTCTAGTTTTCCTGTTGAGTTTCAGGATAATATCTTTAGAAACTTCAGAACATTAACAAAACAATGTTTTAGTAGTGACTGTTTTGGGAGCAATTTTTTTTTTTTTTAATTTGATCAAAACTGAAAACCTCCACCCAATGCATGACTAGCAAACACAGCTTTGAACAGTTTTCACACATAAAGTAAAATAATATTTTAATTAAATCACAGAACAGTTTACTTGCCAGAGATATGTGTTTCGGTAGTGACAATTCTTAATGTTACACACTGATTTTCAGATTTTGGGACACTGTTCACAATTTGGCCACGAGGGACAGGGATGCAGTCTCACGTTCTGCTCTAAAATGCAGGGGTGTGGCTAAAATAAGGCTCCGCTTTTAGACTGAAATACTGTGTTTTGGTAGTGAGGTGAAAACATGGGACAGCATTTTTTGAATAAAGCGTTGTGTATACTGAACTGGCTTGGAAAGCAATGCACTCCAATGTAATTCTTTCCTGAAATGCAGTCTAAAAGGCACTTGGCTGCAACTCTTTGTAGAGACTTCAAATCTTTTAATTGTTTTACATCCTTGTCAAAAACACAACCTGACATGTATTTCTTCATTAAGATCTCCAAACTTCTCTTTTATGCATGCATGGCTAGTAAAACACATAAACCTCCAAATCTGTGTCTACCAGACTGAGTGATTGACAGCAGATTTTTTTTACTTGTGAAATATAACCTCATGATTTGTTATGGTCACTTTAGTAGAATGACCACAGTGTAGAAGTCTGTTAAGAGCTTAGGTCATGCTAGAGGAGCTTTAGGCAGGTTCATAGAACTGCCAGTTCTGTGCAGAATGCGAGTCTTTAGAGACTGGAGCAGGCAGAGAATGTGCTGTGTGCCACTCATCATTACCATCACACTGCTGCTGTTTCCTGACTCATTCCGCTCTGTTTATTCAAGTATATTTGAATTGAAAGTGGATTACTTCACCAGTTAAAGATGGAGCCTGAGGGCTTTCAGTGACTCAGACACAGCCATCGTCAATGAGTCAAGGATTTATCATGCATTACAGTAAAATGTAATGAAGCTTTTAGAATTATCTGTAACAAGGGCAGTATAATATCATCAGATTAGGAGTCTTATATACATAAAACATGAGCAGTGAATATTACTAATATAGTACTGTTGTCTGGTGAATAAAACAACCATCTCAGTTTCATTTTGGTCTCAACATCATTTGGACTTCTTGAGACCTGCTGACTATGATGTCATTATTGAATATCCAAAAGAATAACAGAATAATGCAGTCTTTTCTCTACATCTTTAAATAAAATCTGTTTGCTGCTGGTTGATGATCTGATTGTTCTGTCCATGATGACTTAAAGAGAATTATTTGTTGATGTCCGTTGATTACGAAATTCAACCATATATAAATATACGTTCAAATATATATAAAATTTAAAAGGACTGTGGCATCTTGGGATATACTGATATACTGATCATGAGAATTTCTATTTTTTTTATAAAAACACTGAAGGGCATCCTACCATTTGCTATGATATGAAGTTTGAATTCAGTCTGTGCCCTATGCCATGAGTGGTAGGGGATTCTCTGGAATGAGATTTGCCGATATTACATTTTGTTTACACAGCACTAGATATGCACTAATATGGACCGTCTTGGGCCTGAAGTGGGTTTGCAAGAGCTCGCTGTATTGTGCAGGACAGCGACTAAGGCTATTCATTTCAGTGAAGCATTCATTTGTGAATGAATCTTTGAAAAGAACATTAGTGCTCAATGCCAACATACAAGAGCACAAAAGGTAGGCCACAATATTGGTTGCAAAACTAGTATTGGCCAGTTAAGGCCAGCTAAGGCAAATCTCTCCATTACCTTTCTTTCAATGTTAACCTCCTTACCATTGTATGACTGTAGGCCAAGCAGTACTATCACCGAAAGGGAGCAGCAGGCAAAGCCATTACATAGCATTGCTCAATGTAAAGATATACTGGGTACTTACTAGTTTTTCAATTAAAAAGCTAATAAATTTCCTTTGTTTGGATTCTGAATCAAGAGGATTTCAATGGCGAATCTACTAATTCATTAAGTAAAAGTGTAGGAATGAGATGCTACTCATGGTCAAACGTGTTTACACAAATGTATCCCATTACTAAGACTTGAAGGGCTCTCTGAGTCAAGCCACTTTCAGCTCTGCATTCTTCTGAACAAGGATCATGTAGATGATGTGGATTACATCATCATACACAATTAACCAGACAGAGTAGAGGAAAATCTTTCTTCTTTTTTTGGGTACAACCATCAAATTGATCAAATGAATCAATTTTTATTTTATTTGATTTTTTTTGCCAGACAATTGCTAAACTGTTACTGCTGCAGCTTATCATGTAGCGCTCAGAGCTCAGATGGCTTAAATGTTTTAAGCAGTTGTTTAGATTCTCCCAAGCCTCTGCAGGTGTGCTGTATCAAATATTGCTCCTATCCTGGCTGACTCTGAGAGGTAGAGGCAGAGGCTGCACTTCCTGTGATAAGAGAAGACACTTAGCCAGCTGACAGCATTAGCACTGTCCTCTTGCACAGCATGCTTATGTGAAAAACACACCCAGCTTTAACCCTTAACTGTCGATACAAAAGCTAAAGCAAATGTTAATGTAAATAATTGTGTAATAAATGTGTAATTACATATAAAAGCAAGATGAAATTAATAACTCTGAGCATCTAAGGTCTAAATGCAATTGTCTGCCTTTGGATTCACATTAAAAGACAAACCTGCTGACCTTCAATTAAGCAACATTGCATTAGAACTTGTCAGCTATTGTGATAACAACACAGCTGTGATTCTGTCCCAGGCATGAGCCAAAGGCAGGTGTTGCTCATAACGGTGTTGTATTGTTTTTATAAAATAAAGAACAAAGTAAAGCAAAGAAATATTGCATCAAATTTGCTTTCACATTGCCATTTCCTTCCGCTGCAGAAAGTAGTACCCTTTGGCGCCACCCTTGGAGCCATAAAATTGTCACAATATCAGGTTCAGCTCAACTTTTTCAGTACTTGCCAGATTAAACTGAATGTCATTTTGTTCCAGCTTGTCTGTGAAGCATTTACATCCATACATTAATTGTATTGTGATCATTAGACTATTTTTATTGTTTAGTTGTTCTGTTAGCATAACTGTTGACTGGAAAGTTTGCTTTACACAGCCAGACTGTGATATAGTCCTGCTGCAACAGTTTTCTTTAGAATTTGAAATGGGAATCTGCTGATTAAATGTCATCCTATAGAAATTAACTACTGTATCCATTTTCTTGACACATCATGGCTGTTTAAAAATCTATTTTTATTTAATTGAATCTATTTTTTTTTCTGTCATGTAGACCCTGCAGCAGTTCTTTACATTGTGTGAAATTTGAATGATGAATGGACTGAGAGAAAAGGTTCAAAACTAATTGGAAAAAAAAAACATTACATTAACTTTAACATTAAAAGTAAAGAAGGCTTTATACCCTCTCCTATAAAGTTATCATTTTGGAGACGCTTGTGTTTTTATATATGTATATTAAAATAGAACTCGGTAAAGTTATATCCAGTTTAAAAAGAGTCGTTACTTAGCAACCGCTGTCCAGTAGAATGATGTATTTATTGTGACGGAAATAACAGTACTGGCAGAACGCTTCTCATCCAATCAGATTGTGCCGTCTGAACTATCTGCTGTAGACAAGCTGTGTCACAAAGCAGCAGGAAACTTGGTTCTTCAGAGTCAGGCTAAAAACAAGCACAATAGGATCTTCACTATAATGAAGAACAAAAGGAAGCTTGGAAACAAGTGGAAACGCATGAATGGAAATTCATGCAGAAGATTCCAGGGAGGTCCCCTGTGTTTTGCTTGTGACGGGTATGGTGCGTTAAAGGTTGTCACACAAACCCGAGGAGAAGTACACCCACTATAAACTTTCCGGGAGCTTTTTAAACACTGCCTGTGCCAGCCCAGAGATCCAGAGCCGAACCAGGGAACTTCAGCAAGAATGTCACACATACACACACGTACACGCATGCACGTACACACGCACGCACACGCCACTCGCCAGCCTCACGGGAGATTATATGGTTTCTTTGTATTTATATTACCTTATGTATTTAGATTACATGGCTTCTCTCTATTTCGCAAGTTAAACACACACAGCATTATTCATGGTTTTGGAGGGGGACCTGTGGTGTACCAGGATGATTGGTGGGCACTCAGAGCCAGCCTGTGATGAAGACTGTGCCACTGGAGGTTAATACAGGACAAAAGCACTATCAGCGTGCTGGAGTGTGACCGCTACAGTCCTTATGGGAAAAATCAAAACACATCATTACTTATGGTGGGCCGCCCGAGACACGCTATACTGATATTATACAGTACATCATTAAAAGTAAGCACTGGCAATGCCAGTGTTTTAACTATGTCCGCAAAAGGGTCTTTCTTTTTCTTTACATTTAGCTACAAAATGAGATATTTAGCAGTTTTAACGTCAATTATTCTACTTCATGTGCCAGGAGGCCTTCAGCTAAACCGAGAAAAGCAACCTACATGAAAGAGGAGCCAAAAAAATGAACCTTTTTATGGAGGTTCTGTGTGTTCTTGGTCCTTTTGGTGCTCTGCTAAGGTCACATAAGGTTTATATCAGTTTCTGAAACAGATACGAAAAAGTCTGAAATATGTACTGAATGTTAACAGCATATCTGCAATGTTAATGCTCTCATAAAGTCTGAAACCTGCATGTAGATAATAGCTAAACATGGACTGATTCAGTATGCTGCTCCACACTCTTCAAAATAAAGGTTTGAAAAAAGCTTTAAAGAGGAATTCCACTGCTTTGTTTTTTTTTTTTTTCTCTTAGATTTTTCTGAATTTCATAATTTCATGATTAAATAGTTAAGATGTAGGCATGTCATCCAGAGTGGTTTGATGTGAATTGCTCCATTCTAGATAAACACAATTGTTCGCAGTGGTACTGATGGGAACAGGATGTCTGATGCTGGTAAAAGTTACCTTACAGGACGTTATTACACGAAATGGTGATGAATATGCTGCCCGATGCCGGAGACTTTGCTTTATGATAGTTTTGAGAGAGAATTTTGGCCAAAATTCTTTTTTAAAGGCATTCATTGCAGAGTTGTAAGGCAAAATAGTCTCCAAAGAAAAGACATGTTTAGGTTAACTGTCATTTTGGGTAGTAAACTAAATGGATATATTTCTGTTGTATACATTATGATCCTATTATCACCATAACTCTAAAGAAATGTGAGTTGGTAAGTTTCTCTACAATATATCATATCAGACCATTCTGACTGACTTTACTCAATCATTACTCAATGAAATCTCTGCAATCTCTCTGCAGCAGAACCTTTTACAGTGTTAAAGGTGCCACAACGCATTTTTGAGCAGGGCCACAGAAGAACCTTTTTGTTTGTCGAAAGGACCACGTTTGATTAAATGATTTGTGCATGTTAAAGTTTAATCAGCCTATGTTGTAAAGTTTAATCACCAGTTTAAATGGTGCTTCCAAGCAGCCTTACATTATGTGGAGGATCTTTACATTCAAACATATTTGTTGCAAAAGCTGTTCTTAAAAGGACCTTAGGGGACTAAAAATGTTCTTCCTTGGCAGTGTTTGGCAGTGTGCAGCTTCAGAACCCCACGCAGAACCCCATTACACTTCATGGCAGAATTAGATGTTTTGGTAAAATTCAAATAATCTTCTTTTGCAGTAAAGCTCTGCTGATCATTCTTACACAGGAGTTGTGGTAGTGGACAGCAATGCAGACAACAATCTCACTTAGATAGCAGTTAATGAAATGGCAAAGAGAAAGATTTAAGATTAATCTTGATCATTTGGAAACAAATGGGCTTATTTGCATTTATAATCACTGTTTAAGGTAGAACGGAAAAATTTGGACAAGAATCTGGAAAATGAGGAGAGAACCTCTGTCTCGTAAAAAGGCAAACATTGAGACATTTTACAAGAAACTGTTCTACTTCTGAGGAAGGGTTTCCTGCTAGAGATGTGAGAAAAGTGGCTATGGTTGAGTTAAAGCTTAAAACTTTCATTCATATTATATTTTTTCTAGGACATTAGCAAATACTGAGACATATTTACAGCCAAGATGGTAAAATGGACTCAAAATGTTGTGGCTTCCAAGGTGGTTGGATTTTTATTGGAAGGACAAAATGACTCTTGATAACATTTAGGTTGCCGACCCCTGTTCAATGGCATTGGTTAAGGAACCATTTCTTTTTCAGCGTGTCTGTGTGAAAGTTCTTTACATTTTTTACGAACTTCTTTGCCCATCTCATTCCTGAAAATGATTCTCTCTGAAAATGAGATTCTTTAGGAATCAAAGTTGTTATCCTATGGCATCACTTCCAGGAACCCTCTTGTTCACCTTTATTTTTAAGATTGCATGTACATTCTTTAAACCTTTCAAATGTTCTTCTCACTCATAAATCTATACATTTCCGAAATGTTTTCTTACAGAACCATTCTTTGGTTCTTCAGCGAAACAAACATGGTTCTTATATGATATTTTGCACTTTTAGTTTAAAGAGTGTTGTGGAGGCTCTTGGAATGTTCATAAGGTTCTTCACACTCACATATCACATTTATGAAAACACTTACTTAAGGAACTCGACACAGGAAGGTTCTTAAAGGAACTGAGTGTTTTGTAGAGGTTCTTTGAACTTTTTAAAGGTTCTTTACACTCACTTATGAAAATGCTTCTTCACAGAAGCCTCTACTGAAGGGTTCTTTAGGGAACCAAACATGATTCTTCTGCGGTATTGTGCAAAGAACTTTCTTTGCCACTGTTATTTTGAGGAGTATACACACGGCTTCTTTAAACGTTTAAAAGGATCCTCACACTAACAACCTCCTTTAAAAGGTTCTGTACGGAACCAAAGTAGTTATTCTGTGGCATCACTCCAAATAAACCTTTTGGAACTCTGTTTTTAAGAGTGAAGGTCTGAAGGACCAGCATGGTGTAAACCTAGACAACAACACACCTCTCCGTGTTATTAAGAGCAGAAGTAAGTGAATGGACACCATTTCAATGAGGACAAACATACCAGGCTTGATGTGCTTGCTGGCATGGCCTCTACAACCTCGTTGAAGAGCGTCCTCAGACTAACTGTGAGCATTACACACACTTCAGCGCTCGCATTATTCCCGCTTACTTATGAGGAGAGCTGGAACGGATCTGCCCCGTACTGAAATGGAAACTGCGAGTGTTAAAGAACAAATTTGTAGCCACGTGTCAGTTATAGCCACACATTCCAGTCCAGCCTGATTGACCGCACTGTTAAAGTGCGCAAAACTGCTTTGCAAACCCAAACCTTTGCAGCAACAAGCGGAAAAGTATTACGTGCCGTGAAAGTACAGTGCTGCAAGACGTGCCTGCAGGAACATTAGCCTCACCCGCTTCATTGCTTACTTGAGTTATGAAGTATCACATAGTTGCTGGAGCACAAGTAGTGAAAAGTGAGATTTTTGTAGTGCCAGCGTACTGCAGAACAATTCCATTCAGTAGATGTTAAGGCCCTATTCAACTCTTAGAGCCAGAGTGTGATGTAGTCCTGCTTCTACAGTTGCTTCAGAATCTGACTAAATGGGCTTCAGGTCCAAAGTCATCTTATAGAAGATCCAATGTATCCATTTTCAGTTTTTTACATATTGTTCCTGTCCAAAAATACATGTATCTTGTATGATTTTCATTTTTCTACATTTGAACACAACGGCTGCCCTTTGAGTTGGGTTAAAATCTGATGGTGAATGAACCAACAGAAACGCCCCAAAAAGACTTGAAGAAGTCTCATTCCATTAATTTACATTAAATGTAAAAAATGATTTAGCCCTCTCTCATGACAACTATTTTGGAGACACTTTTTTTTTTACATTTTTGGACATTTTTCTTTTATTCAGTAGATTTTGAGATCCTATTCAACTCTTAGAGGTCTAGAGTTACTACTGTCATTTTCCTGTTCCATTTAAGTGACATTGATCTGTTTCTCGTAATTCCTGTTACTGTTCTACTGAAAAAAATACTTTTGCATGACTCCTTATGCTGCACTTGCCAACTGTTTGAAATCCCAGGTGATAAAAGCAGGATTTTTGGGGGGATCTTCATACACCTAGGCAATCCCCCAGACCTATACATACCTATACACCAGTTTAAAAGCCTCAGGCTTTAGCCTCAGGCATCGTTTCCAGTTATTAACGTCAGTAATTTATTTGATGTGTCCTGTTTGTATTTAAGCCATCAATTTGATTAAATACTGTCATGGCTTGTTCATTTATGTTCAGTCTGTATTCATCTTAATACAGAAAAGATTTGCTAAATTAATGTGTGAATAAGAACTAACCCAAATATTTATACATATAAATCCTGTATATGGGGAAATGCATATCTGGGAGATATACATATATATATATATATATATATATATATATATATATATATATATATATATATATATATAAAATGCAAATGTGCATACTCACCCTGCGGCGCCAATGGGTGCTTCTTCTTCTAGGGGCCTGAAGGATCCATGGGAATCATGGGAGATTGAGCACAGCAAAACTAACAAAAGACCAACAAATAAAAGTAACAGACTAATAAAAGAAACATTGTTGAATACTGTTTTATATGAATACATGAATGTGCTCACCAGTAGTTTTAAAGAAAACGATAGATTTAGAAACAGTTTGAAACTGGTGTGGTTACCATAGTTATCTAAAAATAGGTAGATTAGGGCCACAGGATAATGCAGTGATAGTGCTGGCTGTTGCACAGTAAACATTAGTGCTCAAACACTGAAGTAATTCAACAGTGCCACTGTCAGCTTACATAGGACAGCAGTACAGCATTACATTTCTGTAATCTACTGGCTGTTCTTATATTCATCTGTAAAGTACATAAAACATTTTGATTCTCGCGGTCATTAAATTGGCAGTGTTGTCATACAGTGATTTCACTTTAGAGGAATGAATAGCATGATTAGCCTACAAAAATAATTAGGCTACAAAATGATTTACAGAATGAATTACATTTACATTCTGCGATGGCAGGTTCGAGTTTCACTTATTTCTTTCAAAGTTACATAAACATGGCAAAACATAATGGAAGGGTTTTCTATACAGAAAATAAGATTGTATGCACACAAAACATTTCATCTTCAAATTCAAATTATGAAAAAAAAACATCTCCTATTCATATCAACAGGTTATCCTTTGAACATTTAGGGACATATGACAGGACTTCTCGGTGAGAAATTACAATATGATTTTAATGGTACAATATAAAATTGTACAAAAGTCAGAGACCCTTTATTTATTCAATTTCCAATGAAATCAGCCATTAAATCTGTTTTTTTTATATTTCAGCACCATAAACTAAACATAATTTTTTTGTCAGTATTTTGTATGTCCATACATTGGCTTTATAGACCACTGAAGGAGTGTCATCATTTAGAAGTCTTCACCATGCACTTATTTCCATATAAGGAATTGTCGGAGAACAATAAATGGAGTTTTTGAAAATTCCCTCTGTCGCATCCTGTGATAATCAAAAATGTTCCAAAGCTGATACGTTTTGCCCCATGAATATTTTTTGTTAAATTACTTCGTTAAATCATCAAAATATGAATATTGCTACATGGAAGCTAATGTTACTGTGCACCGAATTGACGTCATTAGATTGCCAGCCTCTATAAAAAACATTCAACCCAGCACACTCTGCCTGTACAGTGTGTACATCTGTGTACAGAATGAGGGCACATGATATAAGAAAAAAGTTACAAGGCAGTTATCTGTTCTTCATCTGATACTCACTGAAACACGACAGATCTTTCCCTTGACAAGCTTACCTGCACTCAGGCTAATTCAGTACAGACTCATCTTGATACTAATGCTTACCGCTCTTATAAGCTGATTTAAGCTATCAAAATATTCTAATTATTCTTTTAATGCTGGTACACTCTAAAAAGTGATGTGGTAATAAGAACACACTAATTTGTGTTATTCATTTGAACACTTTTTTGAGATGTTGTTTTCTGGTTTAACAAATTCTGTGTTAAAAGTAACCCAAAATATGTAATCCGTAACTGGGTATAGACATTTTTCAACACGTTTTGTGTTAAAAGTAAAATGCGTCATCTCCAACTGTCAGTTGGTCTGTGTGGAGCTGGAGAACGAACTGCTGGCTGTGTAGCGAGTGTGTGGAGCTCGTTACTGTGACGTAGCAACAAACTGCTTGTTAAGGAACCATAATTTGGCGGAAACAATTGCTAACATTAAAACATATTAAATGCTGCGTTCACGGCCCAGTTTGTTTATTTCTTGCTTTATTTATTTAACTGTTGTATAAAAGCAATAAAACACTCGAGGTTGTGAGTCATTGCTATAACATCACGGCTGTGATGATCTACGGCAACCAACTACGGCACACACTCCCTCTCATGTTCTATTGCTTAATTTGAACACATCTGTTTTAAGAGTGTAAGATTTTCTGATAAGGATGGTCATTAGCTTCTTGTATGAAATTTCCCATTACACCTTAAATTGTACAGCATTCCTGTACATGAGGAGTTATAATAATAACTGCTATACATTTAAGGTTTAATGGAAAAACTCAAACAAAGTGCTGGTGAAAAAACTTCTTCAACAGTTGAAAGACATGAAAAGGGATGAGGAGGTTGCTCTGTTTCTGTTTGACAGGTGGGTAACAATAACTTACTTTTGCTGTTTCACAGATCCAATAGGTCAGTATTGTTTTTTCAGTTTTGTAATGTTTATGATATCCAATCAGAACTACTGCACCATTTAAGGTGTAACAGAAGCTGGCAAGAAAGAAGAAAATTTGTAGTTTAATGCTGGTGAAGCTTTTTCATAAGGAGATTTAGGCTATCAAAATAACCAACTTAGAGGTTTTATGTGTATATCTATAAATATGCACTACCATAGGACCTTTCAATAAGGTCACACAATTCATCAGAACACCATAGCCCACCTAACTTTTATTTAGCTTAGTGACATGAAACTTATTTAACTTAACTAAGTTTACATGTAGGGATATTAGTCATCACAACTCTTTAACGACCTCATAACTCAGAAGATCTAGCAATGTTCAAGAGAAAATACACACAAGACAAAATGTATCAAGTTCTGATCATTCTTCTTTACCACATGCTGTTGCTGCAAGGCATATATTTGCTCATTAAAGTTGCTTAAAATGGGCAAGTAGTAGCTTGAAATGTTGACCAATTTATTGGAAATGTCGTAGGGTTTACTTTGTTGTGGTTGTGCTTAGGATGTGATGCAATGAGGCCTTGCATTGGCTTTTTCAAGCTCTTAGTAACCTAAGAAACTGCACCTTGAAAGTGGGATTAAAGAAAAAAGGTTTTAATGCAAGATATATCTTCAGGTGTACGATTCTGATGTTATATAATGTTTTTTACGATTTCTGAGAGTTAGTCTCATGTGGAAGTCACGGTCCCTGTTGTTTCTTTTGTTGTTTTTTTTTCTCATATGAGGAAACTCAGATAAACTGGGTTGAGATGGAGATGGAGAGCGAGGCACTGATTGAGGTTAAGGTTCTTTCTTTTTCCATGTACCAGTGCGTCACAGACACGGCGGTATGATCTCTTTTTAATGAGTTTTGGCTTATGACTGATAGGTTCGTACTGCTAGTCTTTGGCTTCAGTGTTAGGATGCATCTGGTGAGCTGTGAGAAATTCACTGATCCTCCTTTTGGGTAATATCTTAATCTGTCTTGGCATCTGTGGTCAGACAAGTGTCATGTTTTTACTCTGGGGAATGCGAGTTATTTTTCTGTTGAACTTAAGCAGAAGGAGCATTGGGAATTTCTTTCTTTTTCTCCACACAAGTGTTGACCAAGTGCCCAAGAACACGGACTCACTTTACAGAATGGGGCTGCCGATTATTAAATAGTGTTAAATATTTTCAACAACCACAAGTGGCTCAGCTGTGTTATTTAAACGTGTATTTGCTTAAGAATACTCTGTCAATGTGTGACGTCAATCACTGAGAAAAACTGAACTACTTGCAAATGTATGACACTGTCCTTTGGTTTACTTCACTTGGATGCTGTTGTGAGAACTAGAGATGGGCAGATAAATACTGAAATATCAAAACTTCCAATCCTCATGTAAAAATACTGTTGCCTGATGGTAATAAAACCAGAAACCTACATAGGTGAACAAGCAAGTCAACATTAAAAGTGATTTTACTGTGTTATTGTGTTTAAATGCAACTTTTTATTGTGGCAGTTGTACATGCTGAAGTTGTGCTGTCTCTTTTATCTCAACATGATCATCAAACTGCTTTTACAGCAGGAGTTCCAACATTTCCACACACAGATATCAAAGAGCCAAAAGCCAACAGAGTCCTAGTTAAATCAACAGACTTACAGGGAAAACATATAGTATTTGATGATATAGATTATTAAAAATAATCAATTTCAGTCAATTTCCATTGTGTTGGCAGAATATCCACTATAGGGATGCTAAAAGAAGCTATTATATTGCAAAATAACTTCAATGTATTCCTTTGAGAAACCACTCATTCTTCTCTCATTTCTTACTTTGCATTACTAATTAAAGAGGGAACCTCTGCACTTCATGAAAATGTTTGATGTTGTTAAGGAAGAGTAAAAGGAAGCACACAGGAAATGATGTAACCGCTGTGGCTCTTCTGTAAAGCTGGGTCTACATGTGTATTGCAGGGGCTCCTCCAAAACAGCTAACTAGCTGACCCAAGTAGGTTTTGTCCATATGGTTGTAGATTTTAAAGGTACCCATCACGCTACAGAATTTGATTGAGTTCAGGTGTTTTAGCCACACTCATTGCTAACAGGTGTATAAAATCAAGCACACAGATGTGCAACCTCCATAGACAGGCACTGGCAGTAGAACGGGTCAGACTAAAGAGCTCACTGACTTTAAACATGGCATTGTCATAGGATGCCACCTCTGCCACAAGCCAGTTTGTGAAGTTTCAGCCCTGATAGATCTGCCCCTGTTGACTGTAAGTACTAGTATTGTGAAATGAAAGCGCCTAAGAGCAAAAATGGCTCAGTCACAAAGCAGTAGCACAGGCAAACTTTCAGAGCAGGGATGCTGAGTACTGAAGAGGGTAGACCATAAAAATCACCCATCCTCTATTTTATTACTTACTACAGAATTCCAAATTACCTGTGGAAGCGCAAGAGCTGGGCCTCAGGAGTTTCAAGAAATGTGTTTCTATGGCAATCTGATTAATGAATTTGGATTTTTTGGATGGAAGTATAGAGGCTATTCTAGCCAAACAAGAGTACCTAACTCCATGTTTTGGAAATAGAATGTCCAATAAACTCAGGTGTGATGACCTGGTGTCCACATACTTTTGGCCATAAAATGCATGGAAAGGCACAAGGTGCAAAATACAGGGGGTCCTGGGGGTCCGGGAGTACCTGATTGACCTCTTGGACCCCCTCAGTGTCTCAAACTCTATTCTCAGGGACCCCTCAGAGTTTTAAGTTATTATGAAGTTATGCTGTTCGACTGGGAAAATAGACACAAGGATGCAAATTCAGTGAAAGGTCATTGTTTAGCTGCTTCATCCACAAAACAGTGAGTTTCTGTCTTTGAAATTCCTAACTAACTAGAGATGCAACACTAGTCTGCCTCTGGGTGGTGCTGTAGCAAATTAGTTCACTCCGTTGATCTTTTATAGCCTAGCAGCTAGAACTACGCCTGGTATACCTCCAAAAATCATTATGCCGTAGCATGCAACCCTATTTCCGAAAAAGTTGGGACCCTGTGTGTAATGTAAATACAAACAAAATGTAATGATGTGCAAATCATTTAAACCCTATATTTCATTGAAAGTAATACAAAGACAACATATCAAATGTTGAAACTGAGAAATTTGATTTGAGTTTTTAAGAAGTATATTCACATTGAGAATTTGATGCCAATCACTGTCTGTGAAAACAGTTCATTGCTGCATCCACAAATGCAAGTTTAAACACAAAAATGCAAAGAAGAAACCAAAACAGGATCCAGAAATGCTGCCACCTTCTCTGGGCCTGAGCTCATTTAAGATGGACTGAGGGGAAGTGGAAAAGTGTCCTGTGGTCTGAAAAATCAACATTTGAAATTCTTTTTGGAAATCATGGACATTGTGTCCTCCGGGCTAAAGACTACTCAGCTTGTTCATGATGGTATGGGGTGCATTAGTGCACATGGCATGGGGGACCTGCACATCTGTGAAGGCACCATTAATGCTGAATGACATGTAGATGTTTTGGCAACATACTCTCCCAACTTTTTTTGGAAATGAGGTTGTATTTGTAAATCTTAAAACTTACCCAATTTTACAAGAGATAGAGTGGAAAGAGTGAATTATTATTTATTTTTTTAAAATCTTAGTTACTGTATGGAAGACCACTTTACCAAACTAGAAAAGAATGCAAAGTGGGGCTGTGCATCAACCAAAGAACTGCTTTTATGTTTATCACAAAAAATTGAAAGATAATAAATTCAGAGCATAAACTGAGTATAAAATGGAAAAGTATATAGCCAATGCCACTTGATGCACAGTGGTAATATCAAATATACATTAATGTTGTCTACATGTTCTGGTCTTACAGCTTAACTTGCTAAGATTTCTCCTTTTTATATGCACAAAAACTTTTAAAAGTATTGGGATAATGACTTTGCGTTGCTCTGATGTGATAAAATCAGTGGTGGTGCCCATCCCTACAGGGAACTGCGCATGCTCTAACAGTGCAGTTACTGAGCAGGCTAGGCAGAGGCAGCAGGGTCACTAGGCTTGCATGAGCTACATTTTGAAATACGACAGCATTCTCACGGCACCTTCCCCAGTAAAATAACGCTTCCAGCCGAAAAGTATTTGTTAAAAAAATAGGAAAGGCATTTTAAAGCAAAGTCTACATTCTAAAGCCTAGTAATGTAAACTGTTTTGCTCATTACAGTTGCTTAAATTTATACTTGGTTTAGGCAAATAGTAGCTTGTAATGTTGACTAATTCATTTGAAATGTCATGAAGGGTTTGGTTTGGTTTGGTTGTGACTTCGAATGTGATGTAATGAGGCCTTGCTTCAGCTTTTTCAGACCGCTCCTGAAGCATAAACTCTGAAAGTGGGATTAAACAAAGGCTGTAAAGCAAGACTTCATCTGCCTGTGAATCATTCTGATGTTTAAAACATATCCCTGGTGCAGTTTAATTGAGTTAACGAGTTTCTTACGAGGCTAGTTAGCGTACGTATGGCTGTTTTCAGTCTCAAATAAATATGCTGTTGAACACACCCATGAACAAACCGTTCCTCCTTTTCTGTATTTATTTGGATGTTTAATCTCCCAACTTTCCCCATCAGTTTACATAACTAACCTCGCATAAGTCACGGCGTTGGTCTGTATGCATCACCTGTCACGTGTAGCTTTTAGGAGCTTTCTAGACTAAACCACATTGGTCATAAAAAGGTAAATGCCACAAAAAGCATCCTGTGATGTTCTGCACGTTCTACAATTAATAACCCTAATAATGCCATTTGAACATTTTTAGGCTAATTTTAGCTCTGGAAAGGTTGGTGTTTGTGGGTTCTTTGGTAGGTTAATGATTGTATGTTAGATGACATGGGCAAGTGAGGTTGACTTTGGACACTGGTGATAAATATATGACAACTTGGCCAAGACAGTTTGTAATACCAGTGTTATTACTAGTACTTGCTAAATCTTTCAGAAAATAACAAGTAGATCAGTGCAGTACATGTGCAGATAGGATTGAATCATCATGTCAAAATGTTGTATGGAAGTTCAATTGGGACAAACTTAACTAGTGGACAGTGCACGGGCCATGTATTGTGCAGTGGAATGGAAGAGTAAAGGAATGCAGCAGGTTGCCTTTTTTCCAGGTTGTTCTTCAGACCTTAACATTCTATTTACTAGGCATGAAAAAAAGCTCCTGACCTTTGAATCTGGAGCCTGCAGTCTTTTACAACATTGTCTTGTCTGTCACTTGACAGTTGACTGCTGTAGTTCTCTCAGCTTAGCCCCAGCTTAGCAAACACTTGTGTTATATTTTCCATTAGAAAAACCTGGGGTCACCGGTATGTCTGCCTGTGCTAGCCAAAACCAGATGGGGTTTTCCTATAAACAAGTGTACAGAGAATATTTATACAGTCTATGGCACCTGACGCCATAACACTCATGACATTCTGTTTAGTAGCCAATGTTGCCATAAGTCACTTTAGAGAATTAAGTAAATATTTTCAATATAGCCATGCTATTGTTTATTATAGAATGGCAAAAGCTGTAAATCTTGCCAAATCCTCAGGTAAAAAAAAAATGTCATTTAATAACAGCTTGTCCTGTGATGTGCTGTTTTTCGTGACGGCACCTTTTTGTTATTGGTGGGTCTATTTACTGTGAGGTAGATGCTAAAACACCATCGCTTCTAAAGCAAGGCGTTTGGAACACATCACACGAACCATTAAAGCCCTGCTTTCAAATTTCACCTCTGCTGCTCATAAAACCTTTGATTAGTGCATTTGCACCTCATTTGTTAAAACCGTCACCCCGCAAAATTTCAGGTTTACATTCCATTTGATTATTGCTCGTCATGCAGCTCGCTCCTTTGTTTCACGAGACGTTGTTGACTGGATTTATTAACCACTTCAGGAATTTTCTATCTGGATATTTTGAACTGTGATTTGTTATCACTGCATAAGTAATAACTTTACATTAAGTGTCCTTCGTGTTTAGTTGTCACAAGATACTTTTTCTTATTAACTATAGGCAGTTAAAAATGCTGTAAAATAATCCTTCGGCCTGAATGGCAGTGCAGGATGGTTATATAATAAATGGGAAAAAGTATCCAAGTGTTAATTCCTTCTCAGACTCATCCTGGAAGTCCTGGAATAACCCCAACATAAATAAGGAAAGCAATGAAAACCTCCCATAAATTTGGCCAAGGCTCAACTCAACTGGTGGTCAGCAAGGAGGAGGGCAAAAAAAGAAATAAAAAGTGAGAGAAGCGGAAGATGATTAAAAATGACAAAAGGAAAGAAAACACGCAGCATAAAGCTGCCTTGAAATTAATTTATCAATGAAAGCCTCCTGCTGATGACGGCAGTTTGGGGTAGCTTTGATGTAAACCTAATGACTTCTTACAATTCCGTCCTGGAGGAGACCACCCTGGAAAGTGGAGGTCCGATTAAATCAGCCGCCCTTTATAACGCTGACTCTGAGAATACAAATGAGCCAAACCCACTGGTCCAACTGGCCATTAAACAGCAGACCCTGCCCTTCCCAACAGCACGCAGAATTTACAATGATGACATTACGGATACCTTAATGAGTGTAACTGATAGTAACAAATTCCACTGCACATCTTAACTCGTCACAGGTAAGTCAAATCATGAACATGAGGACATATCACATGGTCAGAGATGCTATCGCTGTCTTTGAAGCTGCGTCTCTTGCTGTTTTACTGCAGTGCTCTGGGTGGCATTGTCGCTATTCAATGACATGGCACACATCTGGCACGCTTATCCGACAGTACTGTGCTCCTAACTGTCACTAGTATATAAATTGCCAGGATTCCATCTGAGGAAAGGTTTTTAAGTCTTGCCCATCAGTTAAGAGCTCATTAAAAGCCTTCTTCTGGAACAGAAGGAGGAGGTACGTCATCCTGTTGAACCTTTTTTTTTCCAGAATTCTCCCTTATCTAGGTGTTGTGTTTCTGGGTTAGTATGCTGTCTTTTCTCTTTTCTGTTACTTGGTGATCTGTAGGTAAACCATACCTGGATGCCAGAGAGTAACTTTAATGCGGAGAATAGTTGACACTGCAGTGTCTGGAGTGCATTTCTCTTTAATAATACGGCACATTATTCACTATGAATTGATTTGACAAGCACTGGCTTTGAAAATGAAAAGTATTCTGAGCCTGAAAGAAGAAAGAAATTTAATTTATACTTGTAAAACATATGAAAAGCCATATTAGCACTTTTCTTATTGCGTGATCTTATTTGAAATGCACAAAGTGAATTATTGCATTCAAAAGACTCTAGTACATTAGCGAGGCTTTTTGGCCTCCCAGATGTGCAAGAAATTGGCAGCAAGGCTTCGATAACACAAGTATTTTTATAAGCCATGACATTTCAAGGGAATTGATGTCCTTCAAGTCATCTAAGTGGCTTTGAAAACACAGCTTATTAAAGAAAACAGAGAGGTGTGTTTGTAGTGCCCTATGCGGTTTGTTGCTGTAGATGATGTACTATACATACAGAGGCCTTGGCTTGTGGAAGTGTGAGAGAAGGCCTCGTTTTTCACCGGGACATATTGAGGGGGCTCTCAAAGCTACTGAATCGCAAGCTCGTTTGTGCAGCACTATCCTGAAAAAAGAAAGACCCTAGGAAGGCCTGCACTCTGTAAATTCTGTAAATTAATAAGTTGGCTGGCGTGCTGGCTGGGAGATACATTTGTGGACTTTGAGTGAGCTTATGCTTTGTAAATAAACAGACTCACTCTGGTTGCTGCTGAATGTCTTCCGGCTTAAATGGGTTTTAAGCAGAATCAACAGAGAGCTCCCCCATGTTCTCCAGTAAGGCGCAAAATCAAAGCTGTTGTAAAGCTGCTATAAAGATGAGGAGAAGGCTTAGCCGCTAAGTGACGCAGCAAACATATGAATGTTTGCTCAGTCAAAATGCATTATTATGCTGAGTTGACACCAAGCAAATGTAAAATGACGCACTGCTGCCATTGTGCTGCATTAAATATGTCTGGCGTGTTCTGATGAATGTGTTTTGGCAGGGGGACAGACTGTGGGTGATCTGAAGGGAAGGGGAGTGAGGCCAGGGCGATGAACGCTGTGAAGAGCTTTGAGCACAGGCCTGAGCAGAGCCATGGCTGCAGGAACACGGGGAACCCCAACAGCCAAGCCAACAAGACAACACCGCACACACTCAGCAAGAACGGTGAGTAGGGATGATAGCATCTCTGGGCAATTGTATTTTATTTTATTCTAGTTTAGTTAAACGTTGAGCAAGTTAGTCACATTGAGATTAAAATATCATTTGCACTTAAGCCCTAGCCAAGAAGGCAGCACATAACAATCAGAAGGACAACTAATAGAGAGCCAAAAAAAGTTAATAACAAGAGCAAATATAATGATACAATTCTTTGATAGTTATCTTAAAATTAGTCAGGTACATCATTTGCGTCAATTTCAAATGTTTCTGCAGGCCATTCCAAGTTGATGGAGAAACCATAACTAAAAGTTACCTTGCCTTATTAGGATTGCCTAAAAATGTGCATGTCTATCATGCTCTGTTTCTTACTGTAAGAGAGAACAATAGAAGATTTCTTTTGTATTACCATAAATGAATTTGTCATCCAACCATTGATATTTGTTGAGAAGGTAAACTTTGATAGCTTTTCTCTTTAGTAATCAAGTTAATTGAGTAAATGTGACAGCACTAAAATAAATACTGATTTCACACTGTGGCAATAACATATAATCTCTGTATCTTTTATACTAAATGACAGAAACATAAGATGCTTGTTTTGGAGTACCTATTAGCTTTTCACACTGTTCTTCAGCAAGCTTAACAGTGATTACAGGAAGTCTGTCAGAATATGTATGAAAAATGAGAAATCTTGCTGGCACACTGTAAAATGCGATGACTTTAAATTTGTAGCATGACATACTGATGTTTTCTGTGTATTGAGTTTTCACAAATATTTTTCAGCTGTCACCTGTTGCTCAAACACTACTCATAATCTTGTATACACCTAACCTAAACCGTTAACTCGTATACTATTCATAGGCTCAAATATACCTAAACCTCTTACTGAATACTACCCATATACTTAGACATTCTTTAATCACTAAACCTGTTACGCATATGCTACTCATATACTTCTTACCTACACCTGTTACTCATAAACTACTCATATACTCAGATACCCCTTACTTAAACCTGCTACTCATATACTTCTTACCTAAACCTGCTACTCATATACTACTTATATAATTAGATATTTCTTATGTACATCTGTTACTACTGTACTACTCATTTCTTCAGATATTCCTTACTTAAACCTGCTACTCATATACTGCTCATATACTCAGATACACCTTACCCAAACCTGCTACTCATATACTGCTCATATACTCAGATATTCCCTACCTACACCTGTTACTCATAAACTACTCATATACTCAGATACCCCTTACTTAAACCTGCTACTCATATACTTCTTACCTAAACCTGCTACTCATATACTACTTATATAATTAGATATTTCTTATGTACATCTGTTACTACTGTACTACTCATTTCTTCAGATATTCCTTACTTAAACCTGCTACTCATATACTGCTCATATACTCAGATACACCTTACCCAAACCTGCTACTCATATACTGCTCATATACTCAGATATTCCCTACCTACACCTGTTACTCATAAACTACTCATATACTCAGATACCCCTTACTTAAACCTGCTACTCATATACTAAACATGTACTCAGATATTCCCTACCTACACCTATTACTCATAAACTACTCATGTACTCAGATACTCCTTACCCAAACCTGTTACTCATATACTACTCATATACTCAGATACACCTTACCTAAACCTGTTACTCATATACTACTTATCTACTCAAATACTCCTTACCTAAACCTTTTACTCATACACTACACATATATGCCTCATCTAAACCTCTTGTTAAGTGTATTAATGTAGTCATTAAGTGTACCACTTACCTAAACACTCAGTTATACCTTATAATGTGTACTAAACTATGCATTTACTGTAGTCCTTCTTTAGTGTGCTGCAAGCTGAATGAAAATGGTTGTTATTTATCATTTATATTAGGCCTCTGCACAAAAGTCAAAGTTGTGCAAGTAGGCATGACTGGAAGTTCTAGTTTGTAATCAGTCCGTGACCACTGATTTAATCACTTTGTGAACCATTTCGAATCATGTATATTCCTCTTTAAGACCAGCGCTTATTTTTGCCAACATACATACCAGGTAAATAGGTAAGTATGCAAGGCGCCGTTTTGCCAGGTAACTCCCCAGGCCAGATAAAACAAGACTGTTTGAACATTTTATTAGAAGCAGCTGATGACTAATCCATGCTGAAATATCAGTGCGCTCCGCTTTTCCACTTCATAGTCTAATCAAACCGGCTCAAATGCCACTTGAATCACAAGGTTTTTCAGGATGAAAGTATTTGTGGAATCCTGCGATATAAACTGTATTTTTAGCATGATGGATCCCTGGACTCCCAGCCTGAACAGTGAGAGAAATACAGCGTTTCCCACTTCACTCTAAGAGCCTCCTCAGTTTTCCATGATGTCATGTGTGGTGCTTGGGTGAAAGGAACCAAAGAGGAGACGAATGAGCACAAGCTTCAGTATACTTTAGCCATTCAGGTTTTTTTTTTCCCCTCATTATTATTATTTTTTTTTTCTCCTCTCCAAATGAGCCTAATGCCTTAAGAACTTGACCGTGTAGTCCTGTACTGCTGCCAAACCTCTAAAGCCCCAATCTAAATTGAAGATAAGGCCCATGCAGTCACAGTCTCCCTGCTTATTTATGTAAAGCGTCTGGTAATTGAAGGAGCTCCTTTTTGTCTCTATGTATTGTGGTGTGTAGTGGCCCCCTTCTTGCTTGCCTTAACAATACAAGCTCAGTTTATAGTGGTGTTATGCAGTGGGAAAGAATAACATTATGTTAAGGTAAAGCTATTATTATGAACATTTTAAAGAACAGTAGTCTTGACAACTATTGTTGGTTGGGTGAGTGAGTTATCCCATGAAAAGCATCTTCCTTACTAACTTTTCTAGACCACAAAGACTTCACTACCTTTCAGGAACCATTCTGTTGAAATGTTTCAGTTCAACTGAGGTGGTTCTTCTATGGCAGCGCTCCAAAGAGGCCTTCTACGCACCTTTATGTTTATGGGTAGGACAGGCATGTGTGTAAATTTTTCAATCTAAACTGCAAACCAAACTGCTGGTTGAATATAGGGAGCTTCATTTAAAACCTACCTGATGGATCGTGAACCTTGCTTTACTTACGAAGAGATTACTTTTTAATCTCATGCAGCTCTATTTCTTTGGCTGGCTACAACAGAGCCATGCATTAACAGTGAGCGTATCAGCCGTCTGCTCTTGGACTTGGGCCAGAGACCCCTGAACGTCCTTCCAGTCCTGTCATGTGAACTAATCTGTTTGAGCCGGAGAGAAAGCCCCTCGTGTGATTTTAACAGATCATGCCTGTGGGGTTATCCACAATGCTCTATAACCATCAAGACTGCAGGACCTCACAGCGGATGACCACTGCAACAGAGAATTTAAAGGACTACTCAAGCATTCTTCAAACTAATCTCTGTCTGCTGCTTAGGTATCAACAGACAATAATTTTGTTGCCTTTCAATGCACTTAGAAAAGAAAAGTAAACCTATTGGCTGAATTCTGAACACATTTTGAACTCATTACACACAGCATTACACTCTTACATTATGAGGTCTTAGGATGAAACAGACATGATAGAATGCTTTTTACCAAAGCTGTTCTTATTAGTTTGTTCGTTTACTTTAAAACACTGTAGAAACATTATTAGAAAAGAAGAGTTATAAAAAGACATTCTGGTAACTTTCTGCTAACCAGTGATCAGGTAGAGCCAAATGATAACGATTTCCAGTTTAATTGGGAACAGATTTTTTTAGTAAGTTTCTACAATAAACCATTTCACATCAAACCTTTCTGAATTTGTTTACATCTTAAGCACTGCACTATGCAGAAATATTGAAAAATCAGTTTTACTTTCATTTACAAATATCTTGAATTCATTAACATGTATTAATTATGTTTGAATTAATGCAAATATGCCATAACATGTCAAATTGTTGTCTATGGTAGTCAGCATTATGGTACAGATGCATCAGATGGAGGTTAAGATGAGAAACACTGAAATATTCCTTTACATTATTTTTCATTGTGAACATATGCTATTTACTACCCATTTGACTATTTGAACATCACATTTATACACGACATGACATGAGTGTGGGATTTTCATTGGGAATTGTGCTGATAAAAAAGGTGGCAATCTGAAGGTGTTGGTGGCCTGATGTGTTGAAAGAGTCCACATGATGGCATCGTTCACACAAAAGCAGCCTCGGATGCCTTCACTCATGCTTGTGTTTACGTGACAGTAGTCATATTGTGCAAGAACAGCTTTATTTCACTGCATGGCAGGCGCCTAGTGGTGACTGACTGACACATTTCAGCCTTATTTTATGCTCTTGTCTCCAATATAAAAGTGAGGAAGCCTTTCGTCTGCTTTAAGCTGTGTTTAGTCAGTGCACTGAACATATGTTTCAGATCAGAACAAAGTGCCCCTGTCTTCTGATGTGCTACTGTTTACCAAACAGGATTTTTGTCCAGCAGAACTCATTTTTTGTTAGCTCAGTTGTCAGTGAGATAATACGTTGTCAAGAGGCTGTAAACCAAACTAGGAGAAGACTCAGGAATGTTGGCTTTCTGAGATGTTTTAATGTTATCTTCTTCACTCTGTCCATCTCTTGAAGGACAAGGTGAGTAATTTCATTATCAAAGTGAAATAATGTGGCCTTTTGTTTCAGATAAGAGCAGCAAGTATTGCTTGGTTTTTGTACGTTCAATTCGATTCACTTCATTTAGTTGTATCTGAAGAGTGCTTTTCACAATAGACATTGTCCCAAAACAGCTTTACAAAAATGTGGGTCCAGACCCCTAATGAGAAAACCGACGGTGAAATTCTCTAAGAGCATGAGGAAGAAACCCTGAGAGCAACCAAGACTCAAAGGGAGAACCCACTCTCCTCTGGGCTGTAACAGATATGATTACAGTGTAGCTGCAAGGAGGTAGTTTTACTTATATTAAAGCCAATAGCCAAACTGCGTTCCTAGGCCATGTATAGCCCTGTTTACATGCAAACCAGCATATTCTGATCTAACAACGCTCTTCAAAATAAGGTTCCTAAAGGGTTATTGGCTTGTGTGCTTGCTTCTAGCACAAAACCTTTAACTTTGTGGAAGTTCTTCAAAATTTAGAAGGTTCTTTATTTTTGCACATCACAAAATGGTTCTTTACAGAATATACTGGTTCTTTTACGGCAATGCTCCGAAGAACCTCTGTTGGAAGTGTCATTTTTAAGTATGTACAATTAGAATGCTAATGTTTATGTCACTAATGTTTGTTTTGGTGTCATAAGTCTGTCATCACACATGTGCTCCTGGAACAGTTGAAACCATTTTTTGAATACAATAAGCTTAAGTCCAATAAAACCTTAGCTGGACTATGAAAATGAAACCGTGCTGTTTACATGACCATGTCTTAGAGAGAGTAGGAGGCTTTGGAAAAAAGATTTACTAATGCCTTACGTCACGCAGACTCCATTGTGGTGTTAAAAAGCAACTGTCATGATTTAATGGACTGGCGCAGAGACACTTCAGCACCTATACAAATAACGAACGGGCACTCAGTGGTAGTTCGTGCTTCTACCCGACTGCATATTCATTTCCCTCTAAAATAGCAAAATATGGCGAGGACAACATTACAGTGAAGCACACACTTTAATTGACTAAGACTGGTAGTAAACACTGAAATGTTTGTTGGTGCTAACGTGTCTGCCGCAGAATTTCTGAGCATATTTGTTTGTTTTTGATAGAAACACCTGCCGTGCATGCAATATTCTTAATGTGATGAAAACCAAGCTAAATAGTTTAACTGTTTAAATAGTTTACGCTGTGCTGTTTTGTAGGCAAAGGTTTATATTCATCTATTCTAAGACAACCACAGATTCAAGATTCAAGAGTTTTAATGTCATATGCACAGCTGAAACAGGCAGTTACACAATAGTGTGATTATTCATTATTATCATGAGTGATCATTTTGAATGCTAGATAAACAGATTTTACAATTCCACATGGTTTCTAAATGCTCTCAGCACAGACGTCATGTTTAGCTCATCCTCCCAGCCAAAAATGAATGTTTTAAAACAAAAAGTATTTAAAAATTATTTCTTTTTCTCAAGCTTCTGAAGAATCAATGTATTGTCTCAAAATGATAACTCGTGATAATAATGAATAATCACACTATTTTTCTTTTTGCTAATTAGTCATTGTTCTGACTTGATAGGTTAAGACATTGAGAAAATAAGTCATTATTTCAACCTGAGTTAACATTTGAATCTGGAACAAAAAAGGTTAAAAAAATCTCTTTCTGGTAGAAAAAAAACGGGCCAAACATGGTTATATTGTGCTGGTCATTACTGTTGTTAGTTACTATCCTGTGCTATGTTCTTATAATAACGATATTATAGCAGATTTTTAACAGATAACCTGATCAAAAATACGTGCTGACAATCAGCGCCTCTCTTAGTAAATCTGCTCCTCCAATGTTAAAGGTGTGTCAGAAAACTGTCTAAATTACAAAATGAACTTGCCATCATCTGTCTTTCAGGTTTTATGACAACGATGCCAATGTTGTATTACATGCATGATTACGGATACTTACTTCCATATAAATCCAATTTGGTAGAAGTGGAAAAAACAAGCAAGAAACTTTTGAAATATGCCATCATGTCAAAAAGAAAAGGAAAAAAAAAGCACAAAACATTTGAGAATGAATTCTCAGGAACATACAATCAATAGCTTTGGCCAAACATCAAAGCTCCTGATTGTTTAGCTGGCTTAATAATTATAATGAGGGAGCTTCCACAAAACAGTGAAACCTTTACCTTTTTTCCTTTGTTTCATAGCCATCTCATGCGAACCAAAATGTCACCTGATCCTATCTTGAAAGTGAATTGAAGGGAGGAAGGAGGCTCTGACAAAACAATTTTGGCTCTTATGTTCAGATCAACACCTGCCTTTAAAAAAGCCTTTATTGTTACAGTCTGGGGAAGGCAGAACGGTGCGCTGGGAAGCTTTCATGTGAGTTCCATGCTGGTTTTGTGGCGACTATGGGTGAGAGATTACACCCATCTGTTTGAAATTGTCCAGCGAGGCAGGCGAAAAGGGATCACTCGATCTCCTGGGTTATGAAAACGCTGAACTACATGAAGACACCGACTGTAGTAACTGTGACAGAAGAGGAAAAAGTCATTAGTGTGAGTTCATTGCGATGCCGGGAGGGCGAGACTTTTTCTATTTGTGTTTCAGCCGGCGAGTGACAGTGTTTAATCGCAGGTGAAAACCCTAATATGGCTCTTTTAATCTGCTTTGCAATAACATTCACAAATGTTTGGAGCTGATACCTGATATCTAGCCGAACTCGTGCATTCAATCCGGCTTCTTGTCCAACACTACTTTGTTTACTCCGAAAGGTCTCACATCATTTATCAGCTAAGAAAATACTAAAAAAAAAAAAAAAAAAAAAAAGGAAGTTAGCAATACTGTGCCAAAGCACGCAGCTGATATGATCAGTGCAAAATAAAAACAAAATCTTGGGCCCAGCGTTTCCTCATTAAGGAACAAGTGGAAGGTGCAGCGATGTATTATGCCTGCTGTTGTTCCGCGGCTCCAGCTCATCCATGAAATTACTCACATGTACATCCATCATTTGATTCCAGCTTTGAAGGGAGCTGGTAATGAGGATTAGTTGACGGATAATGCGTTTCTGGCCATCGGCGCCTGGCCCTCATGTCCATAAATATAAATAGGTATTTATGGCCCAGAAGATTGAGGAATGAAATGAGATGAAGAGGAAAAAATAAGCGATGAATTTTAAAAGCGGGTGAAAAATGTTTGAAGGTTCGCCTTTCTGGTGCCTCCCGGGAACTTTGTAATTGGTATCACATTGAGTCATATTATAGTAAAACATTATTGAAAACTATACTCGGTCTTGAGCTTAAAAGCATAAATAAGGCATCATTACTTTTGTTGCAACAGTGCTTTGCACATATGGCATGTGTTCACTTGACTGGACATTGATAGTTGAGTTTGTTGTAAGCTTTGAAAAATCCATTCCCACAGCCAAGAGTTGCTCACCTATGTGGAATGTACAGTTGAAATTGGTTTGCAGCTAATAGAAATAAAGGGCATTGCTGGTACATTAGAAAGTCATGGCAGCTCTTTGCTATACTTTTCTGCTCTCTTGTAAGTTAATTCATTTTATGCTTGAAATTAGATTTACACATAAGTAGATGACATCATACTGCCGAAATGAGTGTAAACGCTTTTAACTGCTTTATTAAAACAAATGGGCTTATTATTGGCTTATCTGACAGACTGAACCTATTTTAAAGGGGCCAATGCACTAGGCTTATGAAACTGCTGACCGCCCATGGTAAATCACACAATTAAAACCTATGTAGACACACATGCACTCAGGTTTTCCTGTCTTTGTTGGGTATTTCCATTGACTTCTGTATGCCTACAGCTAAATGCTGAATGCTGCTGTACTACCTTTTCCTCTGATATTTATAGCACACTAAGCTAGCCACAACTACTAGGATTTCGTCAGCCTCATTATGATTGACTATCCACACCCCATGTGTATGCACTAGTTTTAACCTGTCCTATTGGGACAAACTGGCATTTAACCCACCACTTTTCAAAGTACTGGGGTGATGCCCTACCACTTTTTGATTGAGTAGAGGATGCAAACATTGAAACAAAACTCCACTCTGCTCAAAATGCACAGACCACTGGCCTATAGACATATGGTCAAACATAGTGGCAGAACTAATCAAAATCTCTATTTCATCTGGGGGGGCAGAACATTTCCCAAATAGTAAAATCTTGTGTATTACTCAGTAGAAATGCTTTTACTACACAAACCAATTCACATGTTCACAGGTTATGTTGCCACGCTATGTGAAATATACAATCAATTCAAATACTTCTTATTGCTACCTTGCTAAGCTAAGATCTGATGTTCTTCAGAGATGATAGCAAATTTTGCTATCTGAGTAGAGCCCATGGAAGTGGGCAAAGTCAGAACAAACATGGACACTGTTTATTAATGGGTTTACAGGTTTATTGAGGCATGTTATTATACTATGAGCCATATCATAAGCTGTATGTAGTGGCGAAAGTTGGTTTAGGTTAGTGGCATAGTCTTTTTTTTTGCCACTCAGCATCTTTTTTTATAATATATTTTGTTCCCCCCAGTGACCCTGAGGGAGAAGTAGCTTAGAAACTGTGTGTATGTGTGTATTTTGTTCCATCACTTTTAGGGGTGTAGTTTTGCAAATAGTTGCCCACTTTGAGCTCTATGACAAGACATTTGGAGGGAGATATTGTACCCGAATTGAATACATCAACATTTGTGAAGTTTACCACATCAACTGCCACAACATGTCAATCAAATGGCCCTTGCCTGTAAAAGCGGTTCTTCTCCACTTTAACTGAGAAGACGCACCAGATTCTTTGATCATAGGCCGAAAGCTTGGTTGATAGCCTGCACATAACCCATATCTAACCTTAATCTAAAAAAAAAACAAAAAACAAACCACAGACAAACAGTTTAGCAGTTTCTTACTTTTTAAAAGCATTTTCCCCACAGTGTCAACATTTTAATGTTTTCCATCATTCTGGGGACATTTAGTCCCCCATGGAGAGCTAATTACATGGTCCTTTACCCCAACACATGTGTTCCAACTCACTGGACATTTTTTTTTGAGGGGCACAAAGCTCATACAGAGTTAATTATAACCTTGCCTTTAACGCTGAGATGCCAACCATCCAAGGAACAGTGTTTTCTTTATATTGACCAAATTCACCCCAAACTGTAACGTCATCTATTAATTCATTCATCACTCACGACACTAGATGATAAGGAATGTTGACTATAAAACATTGCCTGGTGGAACCGGAAAAGATGAGGTCACTACATCCAGAGGTCTATTTATAGCTGTTTAACGGGTACATATTAAACAAAGCATTCAGAAAGTCAATTAAGAAACCACTCGGCCACAATGACCCGAAAACAACCCGCGAGGTTATTCTAAAACAAAGAGCCGTGGTTTTAGAAGGGCCAGGCTGCTCGGGGATGCATGTGGTCAGGGAGTAAAGGACTTAAAACCATGGATTTCAGGGCGGCAAAGATTAATGAACAGTTTCTTTTTCCAGGTGTTGTATTGTGGATACAAGAGATTTAGATTGTGAATTTTACCAAGGAAGAAATCCTTTCCTTGGAAATGAAAACAGTAACACAAAATACTGGCCTGATCCAGCTCAGCTGAGAAATGAAGACGCCACTGCACATTCCTACTTCAAAAAGTGATTCTGATTTTTTTTTCGGCCCTTAACAGTATTTCCAACTTCTGAATTTGCCTCATGGGTATTGCGTTGGCTTATTACAGATGAGCTAAAAATATGACTGTTCAGGGGTCATAAATTTAAACAAAAGCAAAAGAAATCGCAGATCTCCATGTTTTAGTGGAATACCATTTTATTGCTAGCAACTTATTGCTCTAGACAAAAATGAATGGAAGTATTTTCATCATCCACTGCACTTCATGATGACATGAAAACATGTCCTTTGTTAACACGGTCAGAAGAAAGAGTGATTTTTCAGCAGCATGAGGGTTAAAGAATCATTTTAGAGGAAATAAACATATACACCCTTTAAACCGGTGGTTCTATAAGGTTTCTTTAGTAATAGTGGTTATAGAGAGACTGTGATGACTCACAAAAAACTTCTTTGCACGGTTAAATAGTTCTTCTCTAATGGAAACCTGTTGTATAGAGTTCTTCAAAGAACCTTTAAAAAAGTTAAAAGGGTTCTGCTATTTTTACAAGCCATATAACCTTTTGTTTGGTACCATAGAGAACTCTTTTTGGTAGGAGTGTAGTTTTGATGTTGGCAAAAGGTTCTTTGGAGTGATGCTATAAAAGAATCACTTTGTGTTCCAAAGAGAACCTTTCAATGGAGGGATGTTTTAAGAGCCATTTTTGTAAATGAGCTGTGCAGTGTGAAGAACCTCCACCTGATGTAAAGGAAAGAACACTTAAATTTGTGCAGAACCTTTAAACCTATGGAACAAAGCCTTAAATTGGTACAGAACCTTTAAAACCTTTGCTTTGTAATAGCATCTTCGATCCTTAAACCTGTAAAAAGTTCTTTACACTCACAGATCTCTTTTTTTAAGCCTGCTTCTCAAGGAAACCAAAAGTGGTTCTTCCCCAGCACCACTCAAAGAACCATTTCAGGCATCTGTAAGTGTATTCCAATTAAGGGACTGTCCCAGAATTGTACGTCCAAGTCAAGAAACATTTAATAAGTGATTATTAAATAGGAACCCTTGACACTGTTTGGATTTTGCAGCTGGGAAAAGGACGGCATTTCTAGGGAAATCACCTGCTTTCAGATTCCAACCTCCTCCAACCTCTTGCATGTTCTGAAGAACAAACCAAAATAAGAATTAATTTGAAGTTGTTCTCACCAGCGACCCAGGTATGTATCATTCCACAGCAGAGGTAAGTTAGAACCATATGTCAATTTTCATAGAAAAGCACCTGGCTATGATTAGAGGCATGCTGTTGATGATAGGAATGCACTGAACACAGGCAGCTAGGAAAACAGTCATTTAAAGAAGGCAACAAGCACATTAATGCGAAACAGGTCCGTATCAACCCACAGGCCTGATAGTACCGCACGCTTTAGAGCAACACTTAGAGTTTATTACTCAGCATTGTAATTCATCTTGTTGCCAGCTCAAACGTCTCAAACACAATATGGGACTTTATTATTCAATAAAAGAACAATATAATCCCTTTTACAATTTCCTCCCCGGTAAGCGAGCATGCGTTGTCTTCATTTTACCTGCGTCGGCTCTTCTTCGTAGGCGATGCTCGGATTAAGTAAGTCCAATAGGAACTGCCAGAGAAGGCTTTTTCCTCAGGGTGAGTTAAAATGCCTAGATTTATTGAGAGAATAATTTGGTAATGCTTCATTTGAAGACCTCTCTCACACTAGCTATGAAAGCCTATCATAAGCACTTCACAACACCCCCGATAAACAGCATACTTAAGTCAGCAGCCATAAATACCCACAGTGTGTAATGCATGTGGTATGTCATGACACAGTTTGGGTTGGCTAATGCATTGGTATTTCTAGTGAACCTGTTGGGTGATGTAAGTATTTACGAATGCTTATAATGTGAATTTGAAGGTAATGTGTATCTTATCAAAGTTAGGATCGAGTTCACAAGCAGAATTTCATTTCACAATGTTAATTACACTTTTTTCAGGCTTTCTGCTTTGAAGGCAAGTGTAGCACATGGATCTGCATTTCTGAGCTGATCTGAAGGTTACATGCTTTAAGGGTTATGTACTACTGAAAGTAGTAGGCTACTGAAATTCTATTTGAATGCTGAACATTTTCTCATCTGCTTAATCTCTAAGTGTACACTTATAGTATAATTACAAGTTTTGTTGATTCTCTCTAAGTAAAAATAAGTTAACACATCCTCTATAGGGAACCAGCACTAATAATCTTAGTGCATAAATTCCATTCATTTAGAAGTGAATAAAAACTTTTGATGCATGTTGGAACTAAATCTATAGGAAAGTAAATATTCAAGACCGGTGCTGGTGATCACTGCTGTAGAGGTCATTTGACCAGGGCACTCTGACTTTAAATAAGACTTTTAATAAGCCTTTTGCCCTCCTATAACTATTATCAATTTTGATTGTACATTTCTGGAGAATTTAACTATAACATGACACTGATGGTGATAAAGAAGAACACATGCCCTACAGCAAGTTTCAGTGGGAAGGAATCTTAATCAATGGAGGGATCAGTATGCACCAGTATTAAACATTGAAATGAATGAACGACTAGGAGACATTCTAAAGTGACACGCTTTTATAAGCAAAAGAACATTCAGTTTCGTTATGAAGACGCATCAAAATGTGTTAATCACTATATTGCCATCGCAGAATGTGTTCATGACTATATTGCCTTGAAATAGAAAATATTTCCCTCGTATGTTTCAGTGTAGTATGTAGGTAATATGCTTTAATTAAACAACACCAGGGGTCCCTAGTGTTGGCCCTCTCACTTCAAAGTCCGGCCAGTTTTCTAACTGCTCAAAAATGCCCTCCAATTGCTTTGAAAACATGTTTCTGTTGCACTCTTATAATTCAGGATGAACCCTAAAGTGTTCTTGCAAGTTTTTTATTCAGCTTAAACAAATAAGTTACCATCAACTGTTTTTTTGGAAAAAGCCCGCTAACGTCATGGCAATGTTTACACAGCTGCTTGTCGCAATGGGTCAAGTACCATTGTTGTGTTGGTAAAGCACATTTTTTCAAAGCCAACATGTAAACACGGTATTACCCTGCAACCTAGCTGGTAACTGTGCTAAATAAAAAACATAATTCCCTACTATGAGCAAATGATGATTAAAAAAATCCATTCTCCTTACCCAGTGGTGTAAAGGGTAGGACTTAATTAGCCTTCGTCTTCTATGGTACGTTGTCAGCCGCTAAAATGGCAGTTAAATGCATGGTCAGGAAATTGTATGTCGGGTTTAATGTGTAATTTTGTTTTTCTTGCTCTGGTTGTTGTCGTTGCAATGTAGTAAGCTTATTGGTAATTGTCAGCCTCAGTTTCTGAGACATAATTCTTCATAGCTGGCCCCCTAACCTCTAACTAGACCCCCCTAAAATGAAATTCTGGTGATCTCACTTATCCATACTAATCAAATCCTAACAAGTTACCCCAAAAGAGGAGTTAAAACTGCTGTATCTGTTTATTTGGTTGGATATTACTGACATATAATTCAAATGGTGTGATTCTAATGTCTGAAAAGTGTGAGAAGGTCTTAATAAATTTGTTGGTATTACCACATAAGAGGCACTGTGGGAATTTAAGAATCTGCTTCAACAAGACTGTTTTAATGTACTGAACCCCAAAAGGCATTGTATTTGTTAACAGTAGAAAGAGAAAACATTTTACGCTAATTTTATCTAAATATACTTACCTGTATACAGTGTTAGAGACAATGGCAGTGTTGAAGACAGGTCTGAATTATTTGTGATCGTTATTGTGCACATTGTAATTCATTTTTCCCATTGGTTTGACACTGACACAGAGAGATGGAGGACCTATAGGTATGATAAGGTACTAGCAGCAGAGGCTGGGTTTTTACCCTTTTCAGTTTGATTTGGTGTAGTCTGTGAGGCTTAACAGCCCTCAGACCTTTTGGTTGGCCATACTGGTCAAAGCTGGGGAGGAGTGACTGCCGTATATTAGCAGCTGGCTAATGGAATCACTGAGCCCATTTACTGCTTTTAATCAGAACCCAGGACTGTAAATATTGTTCTTTTATTGCCTATTTTTATTTGCTTGAACACTTAATAAAGTAGTGCATTGGAAACTTGCCTTGTGACTGCAGTGTCATCTTTGTAGTGGACCAACTCTTTGGAAACTCTTGATTATCCCACCAAAAAGGTGTCCATGACAACAAGGCACTGACTAGTATTTATGCTATAGTTTGTTGTTGTCTGTAAAGCAGTTATTTGTAGCCCCTCCGTTTGTTGATTTCTCACTAAATAAATGAATTATAACCAGATTGTGAATGAAATCCCATCTCTGTGAGCTTTCTATACCACTGGGGAGCCCAATCCTGGTCCTGGAGATCTGCTTCCCTGGAGAGTTCAGACCCAACGCTCCTGACTTGTGTTTAGTTGTCCCTGAAGGCTTTGTTGTCTGGAACAGGTGTGTTAGATTAGGGTTGGAGCTAAACATTTCAGGGTGAAAGATCTCCAGGACTAGGATTGCAGCATCAGAGCTGCTGTTCTCCAAATATCCAGCTCAGGCGCCAGTTGGGTGTGTCCTTTCAAAAAGCAGTCAATGTCAACTTCAACGGAACATGGAGTCATTAGATGAGCAGGTTTCTGTGTACCCTGTACTAGATGTGGTATTCATTAAACTCTAATACAGAGAATCAATCAATCGCTCCCTTAAATTTCTTTTGAAAGCTGTCCATCCCAAAGGCCAAGTAAAACACTGTAGATGGGGTCATATTTTTTAAAGGTTTCAGCTGACATACCAGCAGCTGTGGGAATGAGCTGAAATACAAACAATGCAAGACTGCTTTCAAATTGATACTTCACAAAAGCCAGAACCTTGGTGAGTCTATTCGAGAGCATGCAAGGCCCATTTTATAGTCTTCATGTGTCTTCAAGGCATATGTATTGCACTGTACAGTGAACAGAAAAGACAAAGGGTAAAGACCATTGATGTGGTCTGCAATCTTAGTCAGAGAGCGTAATTTGTGTAAATGGCTTTGCCAAGAGACTTCAGTACCTTAGCGGCAGGTGTGCCGCAGTAATGTTTTCATTACACTGTAATTCATAGTCTCCTGGCTGCCTGATTAAAACAAGAGGCTCCCAACCAGAGTCACTCTGCCTGCCAAGTGCGTCTCCTTCCAGCATTCTGTACAGGATGCCCTGAAGGTGATTTGTGCTTTCCCGTGGACGACACGATTGAATGATTGCATGCTGGTGATCGACCTATTTGCTGAGCCAAGCCTTGTTGTAGTGGTCATAATCCATAAGCTAGTCTAGTTAGTCTATTTTTTTTTGCTCTTTTCTCTGTTGCCCAGGACCTCTCTTCTGGATAATAATGCCAAGATTACATTTGAGACTGAGCATGTGGATTTGTAAGTGTGTACAATATGATGCGTTCTTTATTTGTTGGAATGAAGGCATAGTTGAACTTACTATGAAATAAGGCTTCTCGGCACTAATAATTGATATTAATCTTATGACACATGTGGGCTCCAATTAAATTCCTCTAGCCAATCTGAGAATGATCTTGTTCTGGACTGTCCCATAGACATGTTCTCTATAGTCTAAAGTTTTAAAATGAACTTTGTGGTGAAAAAAAATCTTTTATGTCAGGCTGATACCCTGTATAGCAAAATGTACAGTATCACTGAAATATACATTTCTGTGCAAAAGTTTGAACCCCCTTGGGCAAATGACATTTTGTTGGTTTTCTAAGTGAAAATAACTCATCTTCTAAAGGGAACAGACGTGTGTGTGTGTGTATGTGTGTGTGTGTGTGTGTATATATATATATATATATATATATATATATATATATATATATGTATATATATAAAACACCAACAATGCTTGTTTACTGATTATTTTAGAATCAGAGCACATGAATTTTTCATTAAATGTATTAACAGTATAATTACGGAATAAAACTTTACCAAATGTATTTATTACAGTGTATTAAGCCATCACTTCTTTTTCCCAACGTTTTACTATTTTGCCCAACTTTATGCACCATTTATATTTGTGCTGAGTTTTACATATAATAAAATATGAAATAAGGCCACATTAATATGATTGTACTTTCAAATATCTTCTTACAAACTTTTCTATAGGACTGTAACTGAAGGCATATTGCCCCACTCAACCACACTTCCATCCCTCTGCTGGCACTGGGCATCATGGACAGAAAGGCAGCCTTTACAAAAGCCTAATCTTTCCCTCTTTTGCCACAATGTTAGAACAATCGTAAGAAAATAATATAAAAGAGCAGAACTCACAGAGTCTTGAGCAATCCCACAATTCAAATGCATCATCATCGTCATTGACTGCTTAATCCAGATAGGGTCGTGGTAGCAGTTGGGAGAGCAGAGAATCCCAGATGACCCTGTCCCCTGCAACTTCCTCCAGCTCATTCCCAGGGACCCCAAGCCGCTCCCAGGCCAACTTGGAGTTCTGATCCGAATCAGATGCCCGAACCACCTAAACTGGCTCCTCTCAATGCGGAGGAGTAGCAGCTCTACTCTGAGCTCCTCTCAGATGGCCGAGCTCCTCACCCTATCAAATAGTGTGTACCCCACCACCCTGCGAAGAAAGCTCATTTCTACCGCTTGTATTCGTGATCTCATTCTTTCGGTCATTACCCACACCTCATGACCGTAGGTGAGGGTCGGGATGTAGACCGACCAGTAAACAGAGAGCTTTGCCTTATGGCTCACCACTACAGTCTGGTACAGTTACCGCATTACTGCTGCCGCTTGTCCCAGCCTGCAGCCGATCTCACGATCCCTCTTCCCTTCACTTTAAGATTAAGACTAATATTAAGTGACCCTTATTAGTCCCACAATGGGGAAATTTCACCTCCGCATTTAACCCATCTGTGAAGTGAAACACCACATACACTCTAGTGAGCACACACACACTAGGGGGCAGTGAGCACACTTGCCCAGAGTGGTGGGCAGCCCAAGCTGCAATGCCCAGGGAGCAGTTGGGGGTTAGGTGTCTTGCTCAAGGACACCTCAGTCCTGTGCTGTCAGCTTTGGGGATCGAACCGGCGACCATCTGATCACGAGGCTGTTTCCCTAACCTTCAGCCCATGACTGCCCCCACTTGTGAACAAAACCCCAAGATACTTAAACTCCTCCACCTGGGGCAAGTTCTTTCCCCTTACCTGGAGTTTGCATGCCATCCTATTCTGGGCTAAGACCATGGACTCAGATTTGGAGGTGCTGATCCACATACCAACTGCTTCACACTCAGCTGCAAACGTCTCCAGTGAGAGCTGGAGGCATCCATGTGATTCAGCCAAAAGAACAACATTGTCTGCAAACAGCAGAAATGCCACCCTCCACACATAATACCCTTCTGACCTTGGCTATGCTTTGACACCCTGTCCATGAATATCACGAACAGGAGTGGAGACAGGGCACAACTCTGCCGGAGCCCAGCATCTTGGGGAACCCGGTCGAAAGCCTTCTCCAAATCCACAAAACACATGTAGACTTGGTTGGCAAACTCCCATGCCCAATCAGCAATCCGCGAGAGGGTGAAAAGCTGGTCCATTGTTCCACGGTTGGACGGAATCCGCATTGTTCCTGCTCAATCTGAGGTTCAACTGTCGGTCGGAGTCTCCTTTCCAGCACCTTGGCATAGACTTTCCCAGGGAGGCTGAGCAGTGTGATACACCGATAGTTGGCACACACCCTCCGGTCCCCTTTTTTAAAAATGGGGACCACCACCCCGGTCTACCAGTCCAAGGGTACTGTTCCTGAGGTCCATGCAATATTGCAGAGGCACGTCAGCCACAACAGCCCCACAATATCCAGAGCCTTAAGCATCTCCGGACGAATCTCATCCACCCCTGGTGCCTTGCCACTGAAGAGCTTGCCAGCTACCTCAGTGACCTCCACCAGGGAAATGGAGCTTGACACGCCAGAGGCCTCCGGCCCTGACTCCTAATTCAGTTCTAGACAAAATGTTATTAATATTGACCAACTGTGTTCTCTTTCGAAAGAAGTGAACTATACAATTGAATAAATATACACTGTATGAAAAGAATAAACATCTGAAGTTGATCAATCTTATATAACATAATCAATTAAAAAATCAAACAAAAAAACTCTTCTATATGATTTCTATCTAATCAAGAGTTTACAAATGAAATGTATTAAAGTAATTAGCACATCCATAATAATGATCCAGTTCACTGCCAGTGACCTCTGTGATGTGAAGTGAGTGTTCTAAGGTGCTTTCTCATGTATTTCTTTTTAAATGAGTCTAATTCAGTTTTGTTAAAGGGAACCAGCTGTAAGTTCCTGAGTTTTTTGTATCTGCTAATGTAAGTGAACTAAGTGTAACTAAATGTAACTGAAACAGGTCTCGGTTCTCTTAAGCAGTGAGGAGGTCTCAGACCACTTCTTGTTCACAACCCAACTCAGACCCCACCGAGTAAACACTGAATTATAGGTAGTGTTTTTCAGATAACAGATCTGATTGGCTGAGCCCATGGTAAAATACTCCAGTAGCACCAATTGTTCATGAAGTCGTATTTGACCTCAATTATTTTTTATTGAACACTGTTTTTATTATTTATTTATTTTATCACAACACTTCAAGAAGTTTGCATGATGCACAATATGTCATGATATTTATGTGTCTGACATCTGATAAGTTGGAACACAGAAAGTACAGACAGATTTTTAAAAGTTACTAGCTAAAAACTATGAATCCAATTTAACAGAGCTAATTATGCTTCTGTTGTTATGCACAATATGCTCAGAAATGGTAACAAATATTGTGATATTTCCCGGTCTTGTGCCAGCGCTGCTGGATCTTTACAAGGTCATGGGCAGCCTTTAGCCTAAGATGTTTTCACCTGCTAAAATGCCATAAGAATGTGACTGTGTATGTACAGTAAGCCTTGGGCTGCTTTAACCATGAACACAAAATAGACTGGGAGGTTTTGTTTTCACAATGCAAAAATCAATCAGAGCATAAATTGTTTTTTGAAATTATGACAAATGAAGCATACCAAGTTCAATTTGTTTTTGGGACCATTTAGAATGGCCTGTGTTCATTTGATATGTTCACACATGAACAGAGAACCATGACTCGGCGGTCTGAATGACTTCATATCTCATCAGCAGACACAGAAACTTTGAGAAGTCAATAGAATTCCCCTTTAAGTGTAGCATAGCTAAACAGTCATTACATTTGCCTTGCTAGTTATAGTAGCTTTCATCAATAATGGCACTAACACTAGAAATCCTGGGTCATAAAAATGCTATGTTTACTAGTAACGTCTGAATATAGCTAGTAAACACTCATGCCAGGGCACTTAATTATTAAAATATCACTTAATTCAAAAAAGCTCTTGGTTGCCAGACGAAGACGAGAACATGTTTGAGGTTGCACCTGATGTGCAGACCACTGGTGTACATTTAATATTTACAGTGATAGTACAGTCTGTTTTCCAATTCCAGCTACCAAACACATTCTGTAGGTCTAGATTACCTGTCTTAGGTGAATTGGAAACTGGCACTGAGCAAAGATCTTTTCCTGCTGAAGGTCTTCATTAAAAACCTTCTGCTCTGTGATTTAGTGCTAAAGCCACTGATGACTTCAGCCTGTTTATTGAGCCTTGTGCATCCAAAAGTGACACTTCTGGTCAGCGTAATCCAGTCTATCACTTTAGCACTAGCAATGAATCAGCACTCAACTGGTTTAGAGAGTCAGCCTGACCTCCACTGGCAGGTCAGACTGAATTGAGAGCTAGATCACTCCATTACAGTTTGTTCCTCCAGTAATCACAGATCTCTGCTGTTGCGTTGGTCAGACAGGACTATCTTAAAAGATTGTTCGATTTACATATTAAATCTAGTCCTGCAATAAATATTTAATAATATTCAGGTAATCTGATGCAGTTGCCAGGAGATTACGATTTGGTACAGGCTGTGAGACTCCATTCCAAACTGATGCGAGGCCACTGGTTTTAACTCCAGATGTAGTCTAACAAATTTTCCTGTGCTCCAGATTGCTGCTATCATGCTCCCAATTGCATTTATCACTGAGAGTAAAAGAGCGTGTGCTGGCTAGCTGGCTGTAAAAAGACATAGGAAAATTATTAAGACTGGCCTGGTGATAAAGCCAATGTGACTGAGTTTAGCGTGTGCTCTTGGTTTTAAGGGGCTTAAAAACCTTGAGTACCCCAGCAATCACTGACGAGAGTTGGCCAAAAGGTTTCTAATCAAGATGATGGTTAAAAAGACACTGCTTCCTCTGCTCTGCTGCATCACTCGCTGAGTCAGTTACCTGTTTAGGGTTGCCAGATTGGGTAGGATTTTGCTATGAAAAGCATTCATATCATTTATTTACCAGTGATGTTTTTCATTACTTTGTACATTTCTGTGACTTTTTATTGAAAAGTAAGTACATATAGTTTATGAAAGTGCATAATAATAATAATTATAATAATAATAATAATAATACATAACATTTCCCTAATACAACCCATTAAAACTAAATCCAAACATCAAGACTTATTATTACCAATAAAAAACTTTAACAAAAAGTACTAAGAGAGTAAAGCTGAATGTGTGGGATGTTTTGGATCAGGATCATTTGTGTTCACTGTTATCGGACCACATTTGCTCATAGGTGCTAAAAATCAAGCATTTGCCTCAAAGTGTTTATTCAGGTTTCAGTCGGAAAAGAAAGCACGGTTGTTCAGATTGAATCACCTATCGCTGCAGAAACACTGCAAGCGCAATGTAGCGGATCAGCTCCGCAGAGTGACGACGGCACGATTCCACACTGGCATGCTGTCAGCTTACTCAACATGCCTGCTGCTGAGATAACACGTGTATGTTTAGTTTGAACACAGACTGGCAGGACCTGCCATTTTCTGATAAATACTTGGAATACTTTTTAATTGTTTTCCTCTGTGAGGACAAGTGGGATCAAGTCCTTCAGATAAATTCCAATTATCCAGGGTGGAACATGATAAGATGCAATGTGCCCGATTTATCTCCTTCAAGCAAACCTGGGGAGCATTATGACATGTGGGCTGATGGGAACTGGCCTACAGCAACAAAAACATGGACTTGGTCTTTCCTCGTCCAGAGGAAAAATGTGCTGCTTGACAGCACGTTTCAGCCAGGCAGTTTGAAAGTGTTTGGTTCAGTTCGAGACACGTCAAGGCAAATATTTGCATGAATCGAGAACTATCCCGTTTGATGCATTGATAGCATAGCGAGGGTATAGAGGGGTTTCCTCCCCCTGGTAGGTTGAGAGGGAGAGGTGGCCAGAGACTGACGCTTCTGTAAGACTTCTCAGAGGAAGGGCCAAAGGTGAAACGAGTAGTTCCAAGTTGACACAGCTGCCCATCCTTCAACTGGAGAACAGTGGGCTGTAAGTCAAATGACTGGAGGATCATAATCGTGCCTAAGGAACTACTCCTACTGTTCTGCCTCTCAGGGAACTCTACAAAAGGTTATCTGTGAGTGAGGAGCAGTTTGGCCAAATTCCACATGGGAAAGAGCTCACAGAGCTCATCCAAGTTTCTGTATTGGCTAAGATATCTAATGAAGATGGGACAGGTATGGAACATTTTAAATTTGAAGCATTTCAGATATGAATACCACTTCTTTAAATGAGGGGCAGAAATTGGGCCACCTGAAGTGGCGCTGTTTGTATATATTTGTGAAAATGTAAAAGCCTTATTAGCAAGAATGTTGTATAAAAACATATACAAAATATCCTATTAGACCAATAGAAATGGTCTAAAATTACTTGGACAAGAATCCCCATTCCTTTAATGTGAAATAGGTGTTATGGTTTTACATGTTTTTATAAAAATATCACAATTTCTCAACATGGCTAAAATTCAAGGAACAATTCTTGAAATCATGTAAATATGAACACCACTTGCACATTTAATATTATATTGGCACTGCCTTAAACACTTGTTTTGAAGAATTTGGTTACCTTTTAAAATATTTTTACAAATACAAACAAAAATCAAAAAGGAACAAAAGGTTTATTATTACATTTCCATGTTTAAAATGTCACAAATAGCAGCTTGAATTCTTTTGTGTATTTCAGAGATATGAATGTAGGCCACTGTGTTGTTTAAGATGACTCTCATGGGGTTGACTTTGGCCTGTCGCAGATGATTGTGGGGAAAAAAATAAACAACCAGTTACATACTGTATGAGCTTGAGTCATTCTTAAAAGCTTCCAGCCCAATATATCATCTCATTATAAGCTAAACCAGTGCGAGTGAAGGCACTCATCGGCCAAGTACGAGCTAAGTTGAGTGAACTTTATGTGATTATTAGCCAGCTATGCCAAAAGGTTGATCAAATCTAAGGATGTGACTTTGTTCAGAATGATTGAGCTGCTAAAGAGCTGTTAGATCTTTGCAAATTTGTTGTTTTGTTAATGTAAATGTAAGTAGTTTTTACAGCAATACTGTGTTTTTGTAAATCAGTGATATTCCTAACTACAGCAATGTTGCTTCTACTGCTGTGAAGTCCTCGTCCTCTGTGTGTGGAGAAATGTGAAGAAGTAGCTCCAGAGTCCTTCTCAGAGAGCAGAGGTTCACGGCTAAAACAGCTTCTTAGCCACTAGTTTAAGGAACTGTAACTCCTAGTTGGGATCATGCATTTTGTAACACTATATCAATACCTCTTGTGCATTAAAGTATTGAATGTTTTCTTTTAAAGTTATCACCTCAAAGGTATGTTTTGTTACGACCACTCTCATATAGTGAGAAGGAGTGTCGGCTGACATTTGAATCCCACTTACGCAATGTTTGAATCGTACTTGGAACTGTGAATTCCTAGGTAGCATGTTTGTGAGCAGAAATAAAACAAAAGAGTGACTGTTGCTTCACTGTTCAATGTCTCTTTGACATTTTCACAACATATGAACTTCCATGTCTCGCATAGGCTACGGGATGTGATGTCATAAGACATTCTTAAATGGGCGGGTGAAGTGCATCACTTGAGGCTCACGAGACTAAAATGACAATGACTTATATGCCAAACATACTCCTCAGCATATACAGTAGTCCTTAGACTAAACACTGATGAGTGTTGCGTGTAGTTCAGAGACATTTGATCAAAACATACACAAACATTTCCTTCCATAGATAAATCAAACAGATCCTGGATTTACCTGACAGAAACCAATCAATTCTTCTCTCCAGAGTAAAGAAAACAAGCTCATGCTAGTGCTTCAAAGGTTATTTTTGATGCTTTTGATACCAGAGTTCTTTTATCTACGTATTAGTCATGGCCTCATATTAGGCAAAATTGAGTCTAGCAGAAGTTATTGCGTTTTAAGTGTGCCGAGGTTTTAAGAATACCATAGAAAGCCCACCCTACGGTCAGCTAATAACAGGGAGTTAGCGCAAAGCTGAGGTGATGCTGAAGCTCCACATGCCCTTGTGCTGCAATCATTGATGTATATTTCTCTTTCCTCGCCGTGGCCAGGATCCAGCTTTTTCAGACGAGTGCGGAGGCAAAGTCAATTGTCGAAAGCCAAACAACCAAAAAGGCACACAAAACAATAGCCTTGCGCTTAGCCTAGCATGATTCTGATTCAATGTGGACAGCTGAACCTCTGCTCTCGCGCTCTTGTTGTGTTTTGGATTCCAAGCCCCATTGCTTTCTGCCAGCTCAAAGGAAATCTCACTCCTTCACACCAAAATAAAATGTTCCCCTCCATCTTTTCAAACTTGGGAGGCTTTGGCCCGGGGCCTCCTCTTGTCACTTTTGATTTGGACTTTGCCTGTTCTTTAGCACCGTCTAATGAAATCCCAGTGCGGGTTTTAACTCCTCCTGTGGCCCTGATAGCCTCTGTTTCTTCCCATTCCACCCCCCCAAAATCCAAGCTCTTCGAAGGAAAAAGGGGGGAAAACCCAATGCATGAGAAAGTGCTAGCTTCTCTGACAGCATTTGATTTGGTCTGATAAAACCAATGGCTCACGTGCAGCCGAGCCTGGACATTCTATTCTATCAACATTTCATTGTGAGAAATGTTCAAAACTGAACCTGAGGAATGTTATTCAAACCGAATGAATGATGAAGACCCTCGGCATGACTTTTTGAAAAATCATAACCCTAAAGAATGTCGAGGGTCTAAACAAAAGTCTAGCAAATTCTAGCAAAAGACTGTTCTTGCACACTAGAAAGTGGACAAATCTCTTGATCTTTTGGCTTTTTCTCAGGAGATGGATTCCCGCAGTGGTCCATTTGGGAGTGTTTACCTGTGTCTGTGGTCATCTCTTGAAGCCAGAGGCAACAGCGACAGTAAGCAGAGGACAGTCATTAAAGCAGTGTTGTAACTGAGACCAATGGGCTTCAGACAGATAAGACCCAGCTGTTGCTGTGGCTTCAGGCTTTCAGTGTGCTCATAGTCACTGATGCAGCCAAAAAATGCTATCACTAGCATCACATTGTCCCTAACTCATCTCTTCTGTTCACTTCCATTAAACCTCCAAGGTCCCCCAAGATGAATATACCTTCAAACACCTCTACTTCATTTTGTTTAAGTAATTGACAGCCATAGCTTGTTGAAAGTGTGGATTCTCGGCTTTCAATTAGCATCACATTCATGTCACATCCTTGAATTGAAATGCTTTCAAATAGATGCTACACAACATCATATATTTATTATTTAACTCTCAAATCTTAAATACTTGTTGAATGCTACTGGGTGAAGTGGCTTTGAGAGCATCAACTTGTTCGAAACATAATAGCAAGTAAACAAGAAAATTACATTGTGAATTGTAAAAAAAGATGACCATGACGAGCTTTTAACCAGTGAACTGTCTCCCCCTCCTTTGCAATGTTTCTGATCAGACTAAACCTGAACTGGTGCACCTCTGGTGCATTAACAAGTGGAGGAGCAATTGTAAGATGTTTTAAACCTGAGACAAGGCACTGTTTTTCAAACAGTCTTGTTTTGTTTGTTATCGACTTTGAAACAAGCTTCAAAAAAAGTTTAGAAAGTTCAAACTCGACGCTGTTGATTCAGAATCAAAAACGAATGCAAATGCAATTCATGTAATTATTTAATTTTGTGACCATGTAATTACATCATTATATAACTACAATAAGTATGTTATTACCTACAAACATATAACTTGATATGAATGTGTAGAAGTCTAAATGACATGTAATGTAACTAATTATGTGACATGTAATTACATCATTACATAGCTATAATAAATACGTAATTGCACACAAACAATATAAAACACAAATGTATATATAGATGTATAGAAATCTAAATGACTATTTGCTGTAGACCTCTAAGGGTCAATTCTCTCCCTAACACTGCTGTAGATTTTTATGCCTTTTTGCTCTTAGTCCTGCATTCTGTCTCTTTTTCTGTCTTCCTCTCTCGCACACTCCCTATCCACAGCCCCACTGGCTCCAGTCTGGACCCCGGCAGGCTGCAGCTCCTCCCCTGGCCGTCTGTGAGCGAGACCCTGTCTGTCTGATGTGTTCTGAGATAGAGCCAAGAGCATGACGAGTTCCACTCCTGTATTTTTTTTTTTTTCTACCATCAGGCTGTCCAAAACACTTGTGACAAAGAACGTTTCACTGTCACTCCAATATACCGAAGTGGACCATACAAATAAAAAAAAAAGTTTCTTCTCTTACCAGCTAATGCCATTGATCACAAACGTCAGAGAACATAAAACAGCTGGGTGTCTGTTCATAGTCTTAAACGATCACTCACCTCCTCCAACTTCATGAAACAATGAGAACGTGCTGATATGTGACCAGCCCTCCACCCAGCCATCTGTAGACAATAGAAAAATAGCAGCTGATATGTATAGATTTGTTGGGTGACATGTCTGTCAGCATTTACAGTACACAGATTTTTTTTTATCCATCTGCGCCCTGAAACAAAGCCTGATACAGGAATTCCCTATCATTTGCACTCTTGCTTAGCTTGGGGAGCTTCTTGTCTAATAACGCTTTAAAGTCTACCCCAGACGAAAAAACAGAACCAGCTGATTTATAGATTCATTCAAGTTCAGAAATGTTTTCATTGGAAACTGTTGAAATGATATTTTTGATTTCTTAACACAGTGGATTATACACAGACCACAATATCGGTTATCCTGAAATTTCAAGTGCGAACGTTAACAGTCCTCTTTAAGTGAAAGTTTTAACAAAAAGCTCTTTTCGGCGTGCCAATAAACACATCTTGAAAGATGGTAACATTACTGATGAATTCAACATGGTGTTTTACGCTGGACTCAGACAGGCACATTCTCCAAACTCCCAAAGCTGTAAAATTATGTTAGAACACCACCATAACATTGAAGATGAAGCCTGCACTATAGAACACGTGTGCGTCTAGCTGTCTCAGTACTATATGACTGTATACACTCGTTTATCATAAACCCAGAGGCGTGATTCATGTCTGGAGGCGTCATACTATTCTTCAGAGTCTGCTCAGATGAAACATGTCTCCTCCAGAGATGCAGGGACCAATTAAAGGGAGGGATTAGGACGGGACTCAGTGACCCTCTGAGGAATTTCGCAAGGATGCTCTGTGTTCGCTTGTCAGACTCGGCCGCTGCAACAACCTCTCTTTAAGCACTTTCACCTGCTAATTAAGCCTTCCAAGCTCCAGTCAAGGGGAACTGTGTGCGGCCAGGCGCTCTTTTCCCCCGAAAAATGGCCTGCTCGCAACTCAAGATGTCCTAATGTAAATATTTGACTGAGCTTGTATACTGGACCGTGGACTGCTACGCGTGGCGAGGGGAGTGGACAGATTGTTTGGTGCCATTAGTGAGTTTAAACCCTTGGATTCATTTAAAATCTGCCTAAAGTGCTTTAAAACGACAGGCCAAGCGTCAACTCATCCTCTGAAAAGGCAGGCAGATATTGGTGGGGGTGCCACAAGAGAGTAAGGAGGGTCCAGGAACACCTAAGCTAGAGATTCCCAACCATGATCCTGGAGTATAATGGTGTTGCGAATTTGCACTGTGTCTCAATGTGTGCACTAGATTTTACATATTCTATGCTTCACTAACTAGTGTCTGAATTTTGTAAGTTTGTATTGCCTTAAATCAAAGGGCTGCTGGTAGCATAGTGGAGAGAAGACTGTTTGGGTATACCTGGTTCTGTATGACCAGCCAGTGACCATCTCCTTGGTCAAGGCTCCTAACTCCTACTGCCCCAGCTGGCGCTGCTGTGTTTGGCATGCTATTCAGCTCCCACACCGGACATTGTTAGACAGCATTTCGTTTGCGTCAATAACAGAACATAAATAGAAATGGCAGAAATTACCACACAGTGCCTCACATCATCAAATTGCACCAAGGTTAGCAGTTAGCTAATGTTAGCTACAACATATTCTGAAATCCTCGGCTGCATATCATATATAGCCCAACTCAACTAATGTTGAACAGAAATGCAGTTATTGTAGGACCAAGACATCAAAACAGTTTCCAAATGCAGCAGTGCCCAATTACTCCTGCCCTTTGACTATACATGGTTGCCCAGGGCCACAGTTTGCAAATGATTTGCAATGTCCTACACTTTCTACATTTCTACATCAGGCCCTGCACACACACCTCAAGAGGGAAAAATGGAAACATAAGGATACAATTTATAATCAAGAGACACAATACAATCATGTTTCAGATACAACCAATAGTAGAAATGCGGCAAAAAGCACTAATATTATTATCTCTAAATGGATTTAAAACCCAGTTACCAGTGTGCCAAAGCCATGACACTACTCACCACACTATTTGAATGCTGTGTAGTTGTTAGGCCCTGTGATGGACTGACGACCTGTCCAGGCTGTATCCTGCCTTCTGCCCGATGACCGCTGGGATAGGCTCCAGCACCTGTCTCCCCAACCCCCACCCAACCGCGACTCGGGGGGGAAATGTGGCTTTGAAAATGTGTGTGTGTGTGTGTAGCTGTTAGTTTTAATTTTCTTTAAGAGTTTCACAGAGTCACAGATAAATTCCTGTTATCAGTGTCCTGTTGGTGGGAATTCCAGTGTGGTGATGATTTGTGACGTTACAGAGGAAAACCACAGGAGGAGGTGATGAATCTCCTAGAACCCAAGTCAGGCTCATCTTACCGAAATGGATCTTGAAGGATAGTGGCAATGTAATTGTTATTACAGTTAGTGTACAGACCAATCAGGAAGGCACTTGTAAAGTCTGCAGGCAAAGGGACATGAGCTCACTCCCCCATGGAGTCTGTCCTCTACAATTTTCAGTGACTATTTTTCAAGGACATCATCTAGGTGTTAACAATATACTGTCACATTTTTGCACTAAAAGTGAATAGCACACTTTGGAAAAACTCGATTTGAGAGTGCTGGTGTTTTCCCTGCCCTAACACCCTTAATCCTAGTAATGAGGTCATTAACAAACCCATATGAAAGTTAGCAGGAATATAAAATGTGCAGGACAGGTGTACTTCAGGAACATGACTTGGAGTACCATTGACCTATGCACATCCTTGAACTGAGGTTAGCAGCTATATTCTCAGCTTTATCTGTTATTGTCAAATGGAGGAGCCTGTAAAGTGTACACTCTTAGAGAAGGGGCAAGCAGCATCAGATATAACAGTGGGACATATGTGAACATGCCTCCCTGTATCCCTCTATATGATTGCACATTCCAATCCGCTGTTTGCTGTTGCGTAAACAGCAGCAGCGCTGGGTAATTTTTGTATGTGTAGTCACTGCATCTTTGATTATTTCAAGGAATTTCGGTACTGGCTACAGTTCTCTCTGACTCAACAATTGGAGGTGTTGTTGTGTTTAATAGGCTTGTTTAGAGTAAACAGGCAGGCCCACAGGGATGGTTGGAGTGGTGCTATGACCGCAAGGCTGCAGCCTTGTGGAAGGAGTCAAAGCTAACGACCCCCCCACCTCCCCCAAGTCCACTCCTGAGAATTGTTGTGATGGACTGTGGGAGCTGGAGGAAAGGCTGTCATTTTTGAGTGGAGATTCCTGCTCTTAAGATAAGATAGCACACACGCGCACAAGCTGACTTATTGGTAACACTACACTGCAGGTCACAGTTTCCTCTGCCATGCTGATGCCTGGAGGCACATATGTGGAGTTAAGTATGAAAAATGGCCACACATGAAATGAAGATTTATCTAGCTCAGGAAGATGGCATGCGCCTCTCGCCAACCAAGATGCATTAAGACCAGATGTGGATTTGAGGAGGCAGAATACGTTCCATGGTATTTGTCGGGGAAATAGAGAGTCTTAATTCTCGGGTTTGACTCTTGCGCCCCGTGGCTGATCCCTTGTGTGTGTGTGTGTGGTGTGCAGTGGGCTCGCGTGCAGGCGGACAGCGGGGGCAGCCCCTCTCCCATGCTGAGGGAAAGTTCACTAGTTAGCTGGAGGGAGGGCTCAGTGCCGGCTCCTCCACTTTAAGTCCCGCCCTGCAGCACAGCCCTATCAGTTTCTCTCTCGTGGAGTGGAGCCCCCACTGCTACATGGGACCAAAGCTTCTCTCAGGAGTCGAGCAAGGAGGTTTGACGTGCCCCGTCCCAGGGAGATGCATCTTGCTCCCAACGTTTAGATGCATAAGGGGGATAAGTTTGTCGCCACTTTTCCGGTCACTTTCTCGGGCCCACACTGTCCATGACATTCCCGCTTCCAGGCTGGACTGAAGCGAGTGGGCTTTAAAAGTGACCACTCTGTTAATGCGCTGACACTGGAATCTTACCCTAGACAAGAATGACTCTTCTGGGCTCCGAACACTCTGTACTGATTCGCAGCAAGTTTAGATCAGGTAAGCGGCTTCAGAAAGCTACTGTATGTTTAAAACTTTTGGCAGTGTTCTAATATATAAACATATACTGGTGTGTTTCTTTAAATATATTTTACAACACAAATCAAACACACATGGCAATCTTATGTGGATATTAAGAAATAAAGAATAATTGAACACGAAAGGACAAAGAAAACTAAAGTTTTGTGATGTTAAGCTGGGTTTTATTGACTGTGTACGTGCTGTTTGTGGAATTGCTCTCATCTGTTGTAAGCGCCAAGCTTTTGGCACCTGTTCTCCTTTGTGTACATGGGTGCTTAGTCAAGCGTCGGCTACTATTAGCCTGAGCTGATTTGAGCCTGAGGTCAGAGGTTATCAGACGACAAAATTCAGCATTTCTGTGTGACCTTACCGGTCTCAAGGGGCAGGAGTGCTGTCTACAGTCCTTCGTTTACACATGCTGACTGTCTTATCTTCTGTCCTGCTCTGTCTTCTCTCCCGGTTCCCCATCCTTTTCCTCCCTCTAACTGTGAAGCCTATTTTCTGTTTTTGTAAAGATATACATACAGAGTCCTTCTTCAGATGAGTAGGGAAGCACTGTATGGATATTAATGCACTGTGAACAATACTGCCACCTCTCTGACATAAACGTTACTGCCAGTGCCAGAGATGCCTGCATCACGAGAAAAATGAAAGCACCGGTGTCTGGCTTTGTTTTATGAAGACAAATGTTGACAGCTCACAAATGAGCTTAAGGTGTCTTGAAAGCAGAAGAACAATTTTGGTTTGCTTTCAAAGAATTTATTTACTTTTACAGTCATAGTCTTTTTTCCCCTTTTTTCTTGGTAGGCTAATTGCTTACCAGAAATTACAGGCAAAATTGAGCTTTTCCCTCCTGTTGTTTAGAGGAGCAGTGCAAGGGGAAATGACCTCTGTACCCAGAGGAAGGGAAGATGTAATGCCTCTGGTCCACAGAATGGTAGAGTCAGGAGTGCTTAAAAGGCTGCTTGTTTTGACCAGCACACATTAGCTCACTAATACTCCACAGATGTGGGACTGTTTACACATAGATGTACATATTTTGGTTTTGTATGGCCGCTGGTTGAAGCTATTTGCCCGTGTCAGTGTGTACGCGATAGAGTGAGGCAGATAAGGATCTGCCAGTGTGTCCCTTGTGAACGTGTTCGACTCATTGAGGAACTTCATTAAGGGCTGCAGGGGATGGGTGGCTCATTCCCACTACTGCATACAGATTACATAACTATGCTGCTGTGCTAGCAAACAGTCTGACGATTAAAGGTGTGTGCTGTATCTTTGCTGTACCATGTGGTTGAAGCCATGTCATTTTTGCAGCCACAGAGGCGGCTGAATAATTCATACCATTTTCTGGGAGGATGACGGAATTCACCACACAACTTCAGGCTGGCAGTGTGTTTTGCTTTAGTTTGTGGGTTTTGTGTAATGATAATATACACTCTAGAAAATTGAGGTGCAAATATTCTTCTTTGGATGCCATAGAGGAAGCATGTTCCCCAAAAAACCTTTCAACCCATGGATTTTCAAAGAAGCATTAGATTGAAATATAAGTTCAAGACTTCAAGTCAAGAACCTTGTATAAAGTTGTTTTTAAGCATTTACGTGCATTATTTTATCCAGCTATCTCTGGGGTTTGATCTTCCTTCTAAATACTGCTCTACAAAGACAGAAGTTTGATTTATATTATTGGTTCCTATTTCAAAGTATTACAGCAGTCATGGGATTTGGTAGCCAACTGGTCAGTTGGGCCAAAGCTTCCCAAGTTCTTGTGGACTCCTGGCCAGTCTACATTCTGGTTCAGTTCCAGGGTCAAGCATTGCTGGGCCAGGTAATCAAGGGCTGATTACTTGGATCAGGTGTGTTAGGAGCTGGAACTCTACAAAAATTGTATACCGGTTAAGTGTCCCTAAGGACTGGACTGAAAACCTCTGTTTTAGGCTGTATTTGCTCACTATGTGTTTGACTGCGGGGGGGTTCACTAGTCTCAAATTACTGACAGGTCAATAAGACGACGAGCCCTCTGGTGGGTCTGGGTGGGTTTATTCTGTCCTACCTCCAGGGTCCATTCCCCCAACTGGCAACAGAACCTTGAATGATGAAGACCACATGAATAAACATGACTTCTGAAGTGAAACAAGCTACTTCATTACATTATAGAATAAAATTGATAGCTTAGGTTCTAAAATCTGATATGCTGAGCCATTGTGGAATTTGCTCCCTGTGATTAAAAACCATTGTGATGCTCATAGAATAACCTCAACCATTATGTTGCTTGGCAATTGTAGCCTACAAAATGGTACCACAAAAGGTTGTTCAAGCGATGCCATAAAAGAGAACCGAAAACCTCTGTTTTTGGCGGTTTTAAATGTTAAGAGAGGGACTATGTTGAAAAAGAGATTTATAGGTGTAAAGAACCTTTTTTTAAGAATTAGAAAACGTTCCCATAATGTAAAGGTTCTATATCTATTTAAGGATAGAAAAGGTTCTCTAAGGAACCATCTGCTGAAAGTTGTTTTTGCCACCTTTATTTTAAAAATTTACCTACTACATTTCTTGGTGGACGAATAAATTATTGCGATTATTACTATTAGTAAATTAAGGTATTTTGTCATATTTTAATACCGTTTCATGTTGTGCCTCAGAACCGTGAAAAAATCACTTTAATGTATGACATACTGCTTTATTATATGCAATGTTTCAGTATTATATGATTTAATGTGCAGCATCTCATAAGTAATGCATTAAGTCATTATGTTATATACAGCATCTCTTCTCAGGTCTTCTCAGCATCTCACAGTGTTGATAACACAGCGAGAAGTACACATAGACACACTCTCTCAATAACAGAGTCTTCAGAATTGACTCACATTAGATGGAAAGCTGAACAGCTGCATCTGCCTGCAGTCAACTCTGCAGTTGCTGGTGTCGTGAACTGTACATTTTGGCTGGGATGAATCACTCACTACAGAAGCAGACCCTTCATATGAACACAAATATCACTGAGCCAGCTGCATTAAATCAGCTGATTACTGCCTTATTGCTATTTGCAAAAAAAATCTGCATTGCACATCAAAGTCTGGAGTGGTTTGTTTGCTCTTGTGCCCGTGTTCTCTGATAAAAGACTGTGATGTTCCGGTGCTGGAAATGTGAATTTCATATTCGTGTGCAACAAAATAGCAGAGCTTCAGCAGTTCCAAGGAAACATAAAATGTGAAACTGCCCTCAAGGGCTAAGTTGTTTTTGCAGGTATATGCCCCAAAGACAACTGGTGCAGCTATTTTAGGCCATTAAGTCAGCTCATCTGGTTCTAATTGCTGGGAGGGTTACTTGATCCAGAGTGTCTGTGAAGCTGTGATCGTTCTTATTGAGAGCAATTATTGAGGGCAATCATGGAGTTTGGCATTCTTTGTCGCCCCCCCCGAAAGCATGGGTAAATAGTGCTGATTCTGCCAGGAGGCCAGCGCGGATCCACGCTTCAAGCGTTTTTCCATGTTTAGCTTTTTATTATTTCACCTGTTGCTGGGCTTGGGATGTTCTCCTGCTTTATGCGTGCCTCTTAAAATGAGAAGAGTTGGGGAAAAACCTGAAAATCTGATTGATTAGAAGAAGTAGAACGTGTCACTGTTTGTAGTGCAAATGTTTGACCTTGATTGGTTCAAATCGAACAACTTCACTTTCTTCTTTTCCTCACCTGTCTGAAATAAGCTCGTAAATTGTCCTAAACCACTTCCAGGTAAATGCAAGGATGGCTTGTGACAGCTGCCAGGGCTGTTTGTGTGAGAGTGTATCCCACCAGGTGCCAAAAATGTGCTGTGCTGCCCACCTATTTACCCATTAACAGCCCATGGCTCCAAGCTTGGCACTAGGCACTCAAGTTCAGGTTGCTTGCCCAAAGTGTTTTCTGAAGAGAAGCAGATGTACTGCATGAAGACGGCCTTTGTGTATCAGAACTGTGAGTGCAGACACCTTTCATTGCTTGCATGTCCTCAGCAGTCAGCAAGCCTCAACTTTACAATGCTGGAAAGTGCAGAACTGGTCCATGTGCATCAGCTTTACTCCACAGTAAGGGGCGGACAGTGACATTTAAACAGAAAGCACACCACATCTCATGCGTAAAATGATGCGGGGCGTGCTTTTTAAGGAAGAGAGTTGATAAAGCTTGATATTGGTTTGTCGACTGTGATGATGCACTGTGCTTTTTCAATCGAAAAGGTAATGGCTTTCCAACTTAAACATGCAAACATGCAAACGTGGAGTGCCCTGCACAGGCCAGAGAAGAGGTTTTCAGACACTGTGTGAGTTGCACCTTAGATGACAATGAAAGAAAGTCAGAAAAGCTTGGGAAAGTCAGAAAAGGCATAATTTTAGTGTCCCTTAATAAGCACATTCTACAGGAACATACTACCTAACAATTAATCTCGCTGTCATGAAGTGACCGCTGATTCAGTAGAGGCACACAATGTGATAATCACTGCACATCATTCTGCTGTTCTGATGAGAGACACACCACCCAAAACAAAGAAAGCAACAGGCCTGCAAATATTTTTTAAAACAGGATGTAGGTCTATGATAAACACGGCTCCTGGCTTTTAAACAAATCTCCCTTCAGTGTGTGGTCTTCGTGGGTGTGGGGGGTAGTGAGGGGGGGTCATAAATGCAAGAGCCAGTCAGTTAGCCGGCACTGGTTTGTGTATGTGTGTGATTCTGTTCTTTGTGCGGAAGACAGGGAAGATGCTCTGCTATCACTGATAGGGGAATGATGTGTTCCTTAGCTAGACGTAGATTTACGGTTATTTACTAGTTTCACTTCTGATGGGTCAATGTCTCTCTCTCACTCTCACTCTCTCTCTCCTTCACTTCTCTTTGTCTACTCTCAGTCCTGCAGTTGAGGCTCCAGCAGAGGAGGACACGAGAGCAGTTAGCAGACCAGGGCATCATGCCGCGTGAGTAACACCTCTTTCTTTAGCATTTTTTACACATCACCATGCCCCTTCCTACACCCCCTGCATTCTGTTGAGTGCCACTTCATGGATGTGTCACTAGTGGAGAACTGAAAAAAGAAAAAGTGAACCTACCTGGAAATATTAGGCCTAGCGGGACCAGCAGTGCAGGCCACAACAGTCACCCCATGATAGAGCAGTGAAAGGCCTGTATAGACGAGAGGTTGCACAGACTAGCTGACTAATTGACTAATATATACAAATGTTTCTGATCTTTTGGGATCCATAAGCAAGATCCTGCTTGGATGCCCATAAACAACCCACACCCCATTCATATTATTTTGTATGTAGGAATTCAGAACAAAAAATATTGATCTGGAAAAAAGTTTAGATGTTAGGGTAAATACAATATGACAGTATATAATGGTTAGTGGTGTCAAAGTTAAAGCATCAATAACATTCATTAACATCTTATTAACACTAAGTAACATTAATGGCATTCATTCTTTAAAAGGCATCAAATAGTTTGACCCTTCAAAACAATCTGTAGATCTTTGCTGAAGCTTAACTGCCTGCAAGCTGTTCCTGTTGCATTCAAATACCGTATTTAAATATCACTTTCCATTAATAGTTCTCTTGATAAAAGTTACTTTCAGCTACTGCCATGCAGTGAATTTGTCACTGATGTATGTCAAGACTGAAGTATTTTAGCAGCAAAACACATCTTTGATGCTGGTAAACTAAATATTTTGCATGATGTTAGCACACATGTTAGGACGGCTTCAGCTGACTTCACCAGACAGTGCTCACAGAAGATCAATGGATAAATAAACAACCTGCAAGCTAATAAAACTTCCAGCAAGGTGGAAAGCTCCAAATGTAATATAGCAGTATGAGGTTACACTTGTGGGTGAGTTGAAACGTGCAGCCACTGTTGCTCTCCCTAGAGAGTGGTGATGAAAAATGAAGCTTCCGATTTCTAGACTTCACCCTTTACTCATGTGATCTTCATGTTCAGGTTGAATTTTGAAGAAATGAAGTGTTGAAGCCAAATAGGGCGAAATAAGACAAATGTGAATAATCACAATTAAATTAACTACACACACAAATGTGTTTATAATGGACACTTGTGGTGCTCCCATAGGCACAGGTGCCCTCTTATAGCTAGAATTGGTTTTGTATACTAGTTGGCATGGTAGGCAGACATGGCCTGATTTTATTAAGGAAGAATGATGGCAGAAGCAGTAGTTAGCATGAGGAGAGTCCAGAAAACAGTTTCTCTGGTAACATACTTTGTGAGTGTGGAAATACTTCGTAAGAGATTAAATGAGTTCCATGACCCACTGCAAGCTGTATAAAACTACAACACTCTTAAAGATAAAGGTTTCTTAATGGTTCTTGGCTTGGAGGTATTATTTGGTGTAGAACCATTACATTTCGTGGAGGTGCTTAAACTTTAAAGAGATTCTTCACTTTCAGAATCAGAGTCAAAGTTAAAGTAAACTTTAATTTCATCCCTTTTTGCCCCAGACAGTGATGAGTAAGGGATGAAACGTATTGTCTTTAGAATGTGGTGACACATTTAACACAGAACAGCAATGGACAACAGTGTAAGCAATACAACAAATACTGGTTATAAACTATACAAATACTATATAATGGACTAAACAACTATGAGTACAAGACTAAATATCAGTGAACAAATGGTTGGGCAGAAGATAAAATGACCCTCAAAAGGTTCAGTTTCTTGAAACTTTTCAGAAAAAAACTTGCACCTCCAAAATAGTAGTTCCTAACTTTTAGTACAATATTCAAAGCTATTTTGGTATGAAATTTTTAAATTAAGTCAAAATATAATTTTACATAAAATAATGTCAAAAATGGAAATTGAGTGCCTTTTTTCCCAGCATCAACAACATGCACATTGCTGCTGTTGGAAGAAAACCTCATATCTTCATTTTTATCATTTTTCAGTTTTTGACATAATTACTTACAATTACTGACATAATAACTTACTCTTTACATTATGTGTAAACTTCATGATGAATGGACCAAAAGAAATGGCCCAAAATGTCTTGGCGGGGAAAAAGTCTGGTTCCATTGACTCACATTAAAAGTCAAGTAGGTTTTTTTCCTTCTCCTGTAAAGTTACCATTTTGTCAAGTCTCATTTGCCATATGAAGAACCATCTATTACAAAGTTCTTTAGAGAACCAAAGGTGTAGTCTGAAATACAGCAAAAGCATGTCCAATTTGCATATTCTGAATTCATAAAACACTTTTCATTGATGTTCTGAACACTATTTTTCATCGTCACATTTGTTTTGTTCGTTTATGACCAATTATTTGACTGGTAGAAATGGAAAGTCGTGAAATCCCTAGTGTAAGCTGATCCGCTCTGTGGTGCTTTAAATCACCTTCCTCCATCCGCGTTCTGTGGTTCTGTCAGCCAGGGAGTGTCAGACAGCACACAGGCTGACCTCAGTGGAATGCTCTTGTACTGAAGAGGTGCTCTAGGTCGCGGACAAGCCAACTGCATTACGCTCCGCCAACACCAGCGCAGGCTTTAAAGACTACTCATTTGATTATTTAATGATTTGCCTCCAACCTGCCACCTACGCATTCAAGCTACACGAGTCTCTTTTATATCACAACCTCAGTTTGTTCTTTTTTGCCTCTGTTTTTCTATACCATTTGAAAACACCAGCAGCTGTTTGTGTTTATGCTATATGTGATTATGTGAACATTTCATGGAGACTAGACCAGTATACCAATATCCAATGGTTCCATATGGATTCATTTATTTTTCCATCAAGTATTCAGTGGTTTTTATTTTTAACATGGAAATATATTGACAAACCCAGGATGATAAGAACTAGACATGTAAAGTAATTAAAGGAAACACAGCCTTTGCCAAATGGACGATCCACCTACTGGAACATATTCCCTTTCTATGATCTCACTCAATGTCACGCTTATATGAACTATAAACAAACATGCCAAGTACAAGACACAGTGCCATTATAAGCTCACCCACAATGTATTTTGCTTATGATCCACTATTCATTGCTGTTGAATGTCAAATTATTCTTAATATTAAGCCGTCAAGTCATTTCAAACTCCTGGTGACCATATGGATGGTGTGTCTCCAGAATATCCTGTCTTCAGCTTGGGTCTTCAGGCTTCGTTGTATGTTATAGCTGGCTGTAATGGTAATAGCTTGTTCTCCAGCAGAAAAGCAGCAGTGTTAAGATAACTAGTGTGAACACAGGAAAAGAATCCAGAGGTCTGCCCGGCCATCAATCTCTGGGCGTCTGCCAAAGATAAAATGCCCCAACAACATGATTGGCCAGTCTGCAGCCCTTTAAAAAGAATTTTTCAATGGCTGTTTATCTATTGATTACAGACAAGAGGTGGACCGAGCTAGATATAGAGACTCGTAAGGTAGGAAATGGCTGCCATTTAGTAGGTATACAGCTGAAAATGACATCTTGGCATATAGGCAGGACATCTAATATTTCTCATTGGGTTTTTTTGAAATATTGTTAAACTCATTTGTGCACATTTTCCCTTAAATAAAGTGATCTTATCAAGTAAAATGATCATAATTTAACTTGTAGCAGTATTTCTACAGATAAGTGTAGAGTCATATGCCAGTGTAGTAGTACTTCATGAAATCACTTTAAATAAAATCACATAAAATAAATAAATGAATAAATATATCAATAAATAAAATCATTTAGAATTACTCTTTAAAAAAAGCTTAAACTTATGTAAAAAAAAAAAACCTAAATTGAATAAAGAATATAAGTAATATTCTTACAACAACATCATAATGACATACACTACGCTACAGTACATATACTGGCTGATTTTAAGGTGCTTTCAATTGTGGAAATGTCCTTTATTCCAGCTCATGTGCTTCGCAGACTGGGGCTACTGGACAGTGGTCAGTAAAGCAACATGATTAACTTCATTACAGACAGATGTATAATCTCTGCAACTGTTCCTTTCCCCACATCTGGCTTTGGAGCATCTGTGACATTCTTCCAGGATGGTCCCTTGCTGAAAAATCGCCTTCTTACAGTTTAAGCACTTTTGTTTCTGTTGTCCTTGTGTTTGTTTTATTTATGTAAGCCTGAAGCTGCTTTCACGGCGGCGTCCGTCTGAATGCAGTACTGATCCAAGTTCCATTGTGGTCTAGCCTCTCTCTCTCCGTCAAAGTGCACCTTTTATTTCAAAGGGCTGCGCAAGGCGAAGAATTACGCAATCTGTTACATTCTTTTATGGATGGAATATTTCAGTCTTTCTTCTGTTGTCTGGGAGGAGGATGGCCAGCATGTATGCCCTGTGTATACATTTCCTCGGGAACATCTGGTGTTTATTAGGCACTTGAAAGCAGCAGGCAGGCCTCTCAGGGCTGTTTGGCGTGTGGCCGGGGAGGAGTTAGCAGCATGGACACTAGAGCACGTCTGGCCTCGTTCATGAGCATCATTTCACTCCATCTTTACTAACCGTCCAGGAACTGCTCACAGTCTTTTCTGACTGACGGATACTGTACTGCATCCACTACAATGTGCCTTCATATACGACTAAGCTTGCACTGCCTGACTAAATTCTCTGTTGTATTCTAAATAGCAAACTAGACTCAACTGCAGGCTGCACTTACAATTACCCTTGTGGCTCAGCATGCATATAAGAGAAACAGAATATGCAAAACATCCCCACACGCAAGAGTAATTGACGACTGAATTTGACCAATAACATCATGTTTTATTTGTCTGACATGCAGTAAATGTTTTCAGATGCTTCATGAGTAATGATGAGCCACTCCAAACCAGAGCATGAAGATAAAGGATCTGTATTTTCTCTCCATGTTTGCTGTGTAACTGTCATTGAAATGTCTGCATTATGACGTATCACATTTCATTCATTTCTGCATTTAATTTTATACTTAAACTAAATACTAATGTTTATACTAAAAGTTTTTCCTTGCGTTGCATTAAGGTCATCAAAAACACATACATTTGGACTTAAAGCACCCTGTTTTCTACTTAATTGGCAGTTAAAACAGCCTTTAATTAATTAATTAAGTGACCCTTATTAGTCCCACAATGGGGAAATTTCACGTCCGCATTTAACCCATCCGTGAAGTGAAACACCACATTGCACTGCGGTGGGCAGCCCAATCCGCAGCCTGGGCCCTGGGGTGGTCAGTCCATTGTTCTGACAACACCAGCAGCTTCTGCCAGTTTTGTTTTTCTGTGTCTATTTCCTTTTCTCAATAACAACTTCTTCGGAGGTACTCATCTTTTCAGACTCATAGTGTTAAGTTCTCTTCTCATAGTGGAAGGAGGACAGAAACACCTGTAGATTTTTCCTGATATGAAGCAAGAAAGGAGCTTGATTTTCTCCTCTCTCTCAAAGATGATAGTACTATTTATCTGATGGTCTACCAGATCTTGCATGGTTATTTTCTCTATACCTGTTATTACTGCAGTTTTGGAAACTCATTTTTTCACTTATTTTCCTTTGACTTTGACCAACCCTATGCAGGTCCATTATTTCATACATAATCTCCTGAGAAACGAATCACTTACTGAAATGTGCTTTAAGGTCATTTTGACTGGAAATAAGTGGATGGTGCTGTCACTTTTGCACAGTAATTTGTATAAAGTCAGTTTGTGTCAAAATAGTCTACATTCATTTTATGCACACCAAACAAGTAAGCCATCTTCTGCCAAACTGCAGAATTAAAAGACTTGGCTGATCACAAGCCAGAGGACGCAAGTGGTCTGGATGTCATCTCAAGTCAAGGCATAGAAGTCTCATTTGTTGTAATCTAATCAGCATCATTAGTGCTACTTAATCAGGCAAAGCTCCAGAAATAGTTTTGAACACTTTCACTGTGTGACACTTATCAGTACAGGTGCTGAAGAGAACGTCCATTAGGCACCATGGGTGGGAAAAAACCTGTGTACACTGGGACTACAACTATGTGTTTTTCTGTCTCTTTATTTATATCCTTTGTCTTAGAGGACAGCTAGGAATTGATTTTGCTGGAAAAAATCAGAAGATATCACAAAAGTTGTCCATTTGCCTGAAGCTTTCAGCAAGACAAATGATTGCAAAAGTAACAATAAACAACATTTATGATTTATGTCTTTAAACAAAGGCTATATAACACAAAAATGATATTTCAGCGTAGGGTTTAAGTAATACTTTCTTTACACAAACATATCATCAAGGCCGACCACTGATTTCAACTGGTAAATGTCAGATTTTTTTTCCCCCCAGATTACCCAACTAAGACTTTCAGCCCAAATATGCGACCGATGCAGTGCAGCACCCGTGTTCATTGTAGCAATCAAGCTAACTATTCAATCAGGCTCCAATTCAGCACAGTTTAGTCCAACACAGCGCAACTCCAGGAAAGGCCGCGAGAGCCAGTACAGGTGCTGCCAACGATTATTTATGTAGGATTTATTGACAATGAGCTAGCAGACGGCCTTGTTGATAGGAATGCATCCCATTTATTTAGCTCCTTTTCGTTTGTTTTTCCAGCCCTGAAGAGTCCAGCTGCATTCCATGAGCAGAGGAAAAGTCTCGAACGATCCAAGGTCAGAGTCGTGTGCAGTGTTATCTTTCTGAAGCTGGCATAAGCAAACACGGCATGTGGCACGTGCCATGTTTGCCCAGAGGAATTGAAAGGTGGAAGCATTGTGTGGAGAGTATCTGAGAAATGATCCCTGAAATTTGATTTAGAACAGATTTTTGGGAGTTGAGTTTTGTTTAGCCATTCAAATGTCATTGCACATGCAATTACATTGTAAGTTAGACAATAGATTTGATTTCTATTCAGTTTATACTGTTTGTTGTGCTCTCTAGTATGATGTCAAGAAATGACATATGTACGATGTATGCGCAACACAACTTTCACATTTAAATTAACCGAATATCTCTTACGAGCACAAGTGTGACATCAAATGAAAGTGTTGAATCCACTTTTTCAAAATAATTTCTCATCTTGTTTCAATAAGCTACGAGTTTCAAATAATCACCACTGAACTATGACATGCTTTAGTTATCACCATATAACTATGCCTTTCAAGGTGAACCACTAATTCTGTTTATATTGTTATTGATATAATGGCCCAGCTATGCTTACTGTTCGTTACACTGTTAGTTGTTAGTAAATAACTATCTATTTCATTGTTATTTTTCAGACTGGAGATTATTTAAAGCATAAAATCAGAAGTAGACCAGAGAAGTCGGAGCTGGTCAACATGCGTATTCTACAAGGTATGAAATTCAGTGCTTACCGAACATCAGAAAAGGTCACCAAATGCACTCGGCAAGTACTTCATACAAATGACATCATGGCTTTTCCAAGCATCTGCCATGGTGTCTTGTCCTCCTCTGTGGATCTATAGTAAATCTCGGAAACATCAGAGGCAAAGGTTCCCTCGGCCGCCAAACGTGTAGCTGCCGTAAAGAAAACAAACTGCATGTTGTTTTTGGCAGCGGCCTGTACAGCAAGGCAGTTTACACAAGGCGCGTTTTGACACCTCAGTGTAAGCCCCGCATGATCCGCCTTGAGTGATGAGCACTTTGGGCGTGTCCTGACTTGGACGCTCACACAATAACTGTTTACGGTAGAAATGACTCTGTTGCTGCATCATGCATGCGTGTGAGTGGAAGGCCGCAGCGCTGGATTAATGTTGCTTATTATCGCTGTGTTTACTGTGCAGACTCAGCCAGCGATGGCTCCGCTCAAGACCCGCAGACCAAACTGAAACGCGCCAGGCTCGCTGATGACCTTAACGAAAAGATTGCTCTGAGACCAGGGCCTCTGGAACTGGTCGAGAAGAACATCATTCCTGTTGATTCCACTGTTAAGGAGGCGGCTCTGAAAGGTATCAGGAAAGCACTGGGGTGATTCTGTGCAATTTCATGGATATTATTCACAATCAGTGCTTGCAATTCACTGCCACTGCACTTAAAACGATTTGATGAAAAGAACAAATTTACACAATTTTCCTCTTACCTCAGATATAGCTGACCAGCCAAGACATGTTTGTTATTCAGAGTTTCCGAGGAAAAACAAAGACCAAATTCAGAGATTCTTTTTGGTGGTAATATGCTTCCATTATTTGTTAGCTACATTAGCCTTGTAGCTCCAGTGCAAAACTAGAGAAGCACAATTCAGACATCAACATCTTGGCTGCTTGACTGCATTTGGACTGTAAAACGGTGTAAATTTGATTTCAAACCATCACTTTAAAACCAATAAAACTCATTTTCATCCAATCAAAAAGTAAATGTGGAGAAAATATTTTCAGGCCCCGAAGACGACCCTTCAAACACTTCTAAGCTAGCAATGTTTAGTAAGATTCCTGACAATCCTCCCAACCTTTGCCTCAACAAACACAGATTGATTCAAGAGGCCCTTGCTCACGGGCATTAACTTGCAATTTGTTTACTATGCTGTGGAACCGCATTGCGTTGTCCCTTTAGATCCCCACTAGAGCCAATGTGTTTGGACTTGCTGGAAAGTAAACATGCTGTTTTCCCCCTAGAGTCGTCTGTAAATGTATTGCATAAGCTGACCATAAGGCCGAGGACATCAGTTTACATTACCTCTGCTGGAAAAAGGAGCATGTTTTATTGAGACAAACAGCAGCTGTATTTGGACCCACCCTTTTCTCCAGAGATCAAATGAACGTCGCCCCTCGCTGCTCTGTTTTGACTCCTCGTGATTTATGTGGCTCCGCTGAGCCACCTACAAAGGTGTCTGAGGGGACTGGGCCGCTCCGCAGCTGTCTGCAGCCCTGGGAGATCCCCATCCCCTAACGCTCCCATGACCTGCTCTCTGAGTTTGATTATTAGACCTGTGGGGTTTTAAATAAGCAAAGGGCTCTGAGATTTTACAACTTTCTTTGAAGGCAACAGCAAAGCCCCTGTAATCTGAAAAGCCTTCGGTATCTGTATATATACCTTCAGCACAAGTGTGTTTTGTGTAATTTTTCTGAGTAATCTGTTTCTATTAAAGATGTTCCCATCATGGTTTTTTCGCCCCCAGTCCCAATCCGAGTCATTTAACTTGTTTCTGCTGCAACCAAAAAGTAATCTGATATTTGTATTTTTGTAGATAATACAGTGCATATTAAATACACTATATGGCCAAAAGACACTTAAACATGACACCTGTATGAGCTTGTTATGGAGTGGACCTTTATATGGAGTTGACCCCCCCATTGTGTGGCTATAACAGCCTCCACATCTTCTGGGAGGCTTTCCCTGAGATTTGGAGTGTGGGAGTTTGTGCCCATTCGGTCAAAAGAGAATGTGTGCAGTCAGGCATTGATGTTGGATGAGAAGGCCTTGCTTGCAATCAGCATTTTAGTTCATCCCAAAGGTGTTCAGTGGGGTTGAGGTCAGGGTTCTGTGCAGGCCACTGGAGGTCCTCCACACCAAACTCGCTAAACCATGTCTTTATTAAGCTTTGTCTTTGAATGAGGTAGCCTTAAAAATATCCTTCACTGGAACTAAGAGGCTGAGCCACAACCCTGAAAAAAGCTTCCCTTGCTCCACAGTCCAGTGGCGGTGTACTTTACACCACTCCAGCTGACGCTTGGCATTGCGCAGTGATTTTTCGCTTGTGTGCTGCTGCTTGGACATGGAAACCCATTTCATGAAGCTGTCAAAGCACAGTTCTTATGCTGATGTTACTTCTAGAGGAAGTTTGAAACTCTGTATTGAGTAATGCAGCAGAGGATAGGCAATTTTCATGCACTGATTCAGAGTGTGCATGGTCTACTCTATGTGGCTAAGCTGTTATTGCTCCTAGATACTTCGATTTCACAACACAGGACTGTTCTACTGTTAATATCTGCATTGAGACTGCATGGCTATGTGCTTGATGTTATACAACTGTTAACAATAGCTGAAACATTTGATCTCAGTAATAATGTCTACATACTTTTGGCCATTTAGTATACATTAAAGTCAATAAAAGCAACACAGTTTAGGCAGGATATGCTAGGCTGCCAGTTACTTTGAATTCTACAGTAAAATCAATTCATTTTCATATGAACATTTGACCATGATGTTACCACTAGGCATATCAACCCAAATTCTTCTTAAATTGTACTTGTGGGTAGTTAAATCTTGTTTTGACAAAAAAGCAGCCAGCTTAACTGCTGTTGAAATACTGCCACTGCAGATATTACAAGCTGGGCTGTTTTCATATTCCATCTTAAAATAGTTCGCCTGTTAACTTCTCACTGCATAAACAGGGCAGTGGTGTAAAAGTCTTAAAAAGGAACGAAACTGGATCAGACTTGACATAGTTGATAACAGTTCATTAAAATGTGCCTTGATCGGCTCCAACACTAGTCTTTCAGACCGGCTAGGTACACTGGCCTAGTTTTTATCTCAGTTTTTGTTTCCCAAAAGGTTTTAACCATTTATCAAACCGGTCAATATGAGATGACCTAAGATGATGAATGTAAACAGGTGGGGGTCAGGTGTCCCTAGGGCCTAGTTACAGTGTCCAGGCCAGTCCAACATCAACAGGTGGAGGAAAAAAACACTCTGAACGTTGTTCTATGCTCTTGCTGGACAGCAGCTGAGCTCAGGAGACACAGCATGTGCCGTGCCCAGCACACTGACGGGGGGAGTGTGTCTGTCATGATTGAAACCAGGGCCCACACTCTTGGCAGGTCACATGCACAGATACTGAACAAGTCTCTCTCTCGCGCGCTCTCTCTCTCACTCACACTCTCTCTCTCTCACACACACACACACACACACACACACACACACACACACACACACACACACACACACACACTCACACACTCACACACACAATTCCTCTAGATGTGCACATGCACTATACACTGTCCCTCTCGTAACCCATAGTCTGACCTCTGCTGATAGAACAGTATTATCATGGCTCCTGTAGGGTGAAGTGGTGCTGTCAGTCCCCTCCCCACTACATAACAGCACCACTGGGCTGAGAGCCTGGGCTTGGTGCTAGTGAAAAACAGGGCCAGTATCCACCAAGGGCCAGGATCAAAAGTCAACAATCAGCAAACCTATCAACTACTTTTTCAGTGAATCTACTGACATATCTAAAACGAGACATATCACAAATACACTTCTAAAGTATACTTTGCATGTACTTTGCACATAATTTCTGTCATAATTATGCATGGCTCATAGAGGGAAATAGCCAAATGCTTCTTACTTTTGATGTAGCACTTTATTTGCTTCCTGGAAACTAACATGTTATTTAGGAATTTAAAATGCAAGTTTGGCTAATAGAAAATATTAGAAACATGCTAATGTGTTTCATGTTCATTTAGCCCACATAGGAGGTTTGTGTTAAAAAAGGCAAATAAAAAGCACAAATAAAAATCAAAAAGAAAAAATAAGTGTAGTGGTAAAAGAAATTGGAATTGGTCATTAAAATTGAACACCCATTAATCCCTACTGCAAATGATTTGTTCTTTTATGGTGCAACAAAACAACAGAAGCCATATTGGCCCTAAAGTCTCCTGTGGTGTAGCGCAATCTCAGGGACTGACCACGTGTCTTATTCTAAATATGAACAT